>NC_091979.1:7300830-7578477 GCF_044704955.1 Pristiophorus japonicus
GCTGAGGCTGGGGGCGGGGCTTATTCAGCTGGCAGGACTGGGTCTGGAGGCGGGACCGAGACTGGGTTCGGATTTGGGACTAGGGGGCGGGGCCGTGTTTGGGGAGGGTGGAGCATGTGGCGGGTTTGGGGTTGGATCGGGGCCGGATTCGGGGAGGGGCTCAGTCTCCTTGGTTACGGTCCCTTGGTTGCAGCGGCAGGAAGTGAGCTCTGTGTTTGGAGATGTCAGTTCCGGTCAGTGACGCATTGACAACAACAAAAGATGGCGGCGGCGGCTGAAGGCGAACGGCCGCTGAGAGAGGCGGAGCGGGGCCCAGGGGGACGGGCGGCGAACCCGGGCACCGAGCCCGGCCTGGCGGGGGACGCGGGCCCAGGGGGAGAGGTAGAGCGGGGCCTGGGCACGGGGAACGAGGCGGGCCCGGAGGCAGAGCCCAGCCTGGCGGGAGAGGCGGAGCAGGTCCCGGGGGGAGAGGCGACGGCCCCGGCGGGGGAGGCGGAGCGGGTCCCGGGGGGACAGGCGCCGGCCCCGGGGCCAGAGCCCGGCCCGGCGGGGGAGGCAGGCCCCGGGACCGGCCGCTGGGGAGAGGCCAGGCTGGGGTTGGGGGCCGAGCCGGTGGACGGAGGCCCCGAGGACGGCGGTGCCCAGCAGCGGGCTGAGGAGCGGCTGCGGCGGCTGCTGGGGCGGTGCGAGCCCGGCCTGATGTTGCTGCAGAGCCTGTTGGTGTGGGAGCGGCCGGCCCACAGCGGCCTGATGGTGCTGGGCCTGAGCGGCCTCTTCTGGTACGTTACCCGCGGTCGCACCCCCCCCCCCCCTCCCGTACCCGGGGTCGTAACCCCCCGTACCCGGGGTCGTACACCCCCCCCCCCCCCCCCCGTACCCGGGGTCGTACACCCCCCCCCCCCCCCCCCCCCCCCGTACCCGGGGTCGTACACCCCCCCCCCCCTCCCGTACCCGGGGTTGTAACCCCTCCCCGTACCCGGGGTGGTAACCCCCCCCCCCTCCCCGTACCCGGGGTTGTAACCCCCCCCCCCCCTCCCCGTACCCGGGGTCGTACACCCCCCCCCCCGTACCCGGGGTCGTACACCCCCCCCCCCCGTACCCGGGGTCGTAACCCAACCCCCCCCCACCCCCGTACCCGGGGTCGTAACCCCGCCCTATCCCCAAGGTAACCCGGGCCATAACCTTGCAGTCTCGCCCCTACCCAACCCGCAATCTCACCACCTCTCGATCTACTGAAATTTCTTTGACGAAAGTGCTTCGTCCTTGGTTTTAGATTCCAATAACTTTGGAATACCACGTCTAGAATTTTTGTGGTGTCTCTATCTCACCTTTCTTAATACCCCGTTCCAGATGGGATGCATTCCAAAATACTGAGGGAAGTAAGGGTTGAAATTGCAGATAGACTTACTGCTAATTTTTTTTATTTTAAATGACGGGTAGATTTTATTTTTCCTTGGATACGGGGCTGGTGCCAAAGGAGTGGAGGATTGCCAAATTTAACAAAATAGTGGCGAGCGATAAACCCGGCAACGACAGGCCAGTCAGCCTAAGGTTGTTGATGATGAAATATAGAATGATTGGCCTCCTCTTGTGCTCTTTCGGTCCATTGTGCCTGTGCCGGCTCTGTGACAGATCTATCCAATCCTTCCCGAAAGCCCTGCAATTTTTTGAACTTCAAGTATTCAATTCCCTTTTGAGAGTTCTTTTGCTAATTACCTTAAATCTGTGTCTGCTGGTGAGCAACCCTCCTGCCCCTTACTTCGTGTGCTCTGTCAATACCCTTCAGGATTTTGAACACCTCCGTCAGATCTCCTGAAATACCTGCTCTGAGGAAAACAATCCCAGTTTCTCTCGTCTCTCCCCATACCTGAAGACCCTCATCCCTGGTACCATTCTAGAAAATTTCTTCCACACCCTTTCCAAGGCCTTGACATCTTTCCTAAAGTGTGGTGTCTAGAATTGGTCACAGTACTCCAGCTGGGGCCGAAACAATGTTTTGTAAAAGTTTAGCATATCTTTCTTTCTTTTGTACTCTAACTTTTTTTTGTAAAGCTAATGATCCTGTATGCATTTTTTAACAGCCTTCTCAACTCCCCTGCTTTTCTTCGCAATAGTGCCATGGGATCTTTTAAGTCTACTTCAGAGAGCAGATGGGATCTCGGTTTAACATCTCATCCAAATGACGGTCCCTCCGACAGTACGCGCTCCCTTGGCACCGCCCCTCCCGCGGTGCGGCGCTCCCTCGGCGCCGCCCCTCGAGTGTCGGCCTAGATTTTTGCGCAAGGCTCTGGAGTGGGACTTGAACCAACTAAGGACATCAAAGCCTTGGAGAGGGTGCAGGGGAGATTTGCTAGAATGGTATCAGGGATAAGGTACTTCAGTTATGTGGCGTGACTGGAGAACTCTGTGTACTGTTTTAGCCTTGCGTGGGTGACACGGGGATGGGGGTGTGATTGGTGCAGAGAGCGTGTGTGTATGTGTGGATTGATTCTCGTGACCAAAGCTCCCCTCTCTCTCTCGCCCTCAGGTTGTTTTCCTCCACCTCGCTGCGTCCCATCTTCCTGATCAGCTCGACTCTGCTGGGCATCGTACTCTTGGACCATTGGAGGAGCGGCCTGCTACCCGATGTCATGGGTAAGCTCTGTACTGCCCGGCACCCAGTGCCACCCTGCCACACTCTTCACCTCTCCCCGTCGGCCCCCCTGCCCGGTCCGGCCCTGGCACCACCCCACCCCCTCCCCCCCGCCCCTCTGTTTCCATCGCCCTTGCCCCTCTCCACACCTTGAGATCTGGCCCCACCCCCACCTCTGCCCCCGAACAGACCCCACACCTTGTGTCCTCTGTTTCTGACCCAGTTATGCTGCCCCCATTGTCCCTGCAATATCTGCCCGTGCCCCCATTGTAACATGGTAGTCGACGTTCTTGTGTGTAGCGAGTGATGGTGTTTTCCTTTTTTCCCTGCAGTGCAGCGCCCCGTGGACGAATGCGAGAGGTACGTTTCTCCATCACAATCACTGTGAACAATTTTGGTTTCCATATTTACGAAAGGATATACTTGCTTTGGTGGCAGTTCAGAGAAGGTTCACTAGTTTGATTCTGGGGATGAGGGTTGACTTATGAGGAAAGATTGAGGAGATTGGGCCTCTACTCATTGGAATTCAGAGATTATCTTATCGAAACGTCTAAGATTATGAGGGGGCTTGGCAGGGTAGATGCAGAGAGGATGTCTCCACAGATAGGGGAGACTAGAACTAGAGGGCACGATCTTAGAATAAGGGGCCGCCCATTTAAAACTCAGCTGAGGAGAAATTTCTTAGGGTTGTAAATCTGTGGAATTTGCTGCCTCCGAGAACTGTGGAGGCTGGGACATTGAATAAATTTAAGACAGAAATAGACAGTTTCTTAACCGATAAGGGAATAAGAGGTTATGGGGAGCGGGCAGGGAAGTGGAGCTGAGTCCATGATCGGATCAGCCATGATCGTATTGAATGGCGGAGCAGGCTCGAGGGGCCGTATTTCTTATTTCTACACATTAATTACAAACAAACAAAAAGCCTTAATGCAGGAGAGGCCCATGTTCCATCCCCGGCCTGTGGTACTGAGGCCCATACACCCAGAGCAGGAGAGGTTCAGGCTTTAGCGTTTGGACTGCGGGGAGGGGAGTGATGTTGACCTTCCCAGCAGTCACAAAGCTGGGTTTGTTTTCCCTGAGCCTCAGCGTACAGTACACTTTTTACTGTAATTGCACTCTCACTACTGATCAGACAGCTTTTAGTGTAACCGGTTCTGCTCACAAACCCCAGCCTGGGCCCCTGGTTTAATCTGCTACTTCTCTCTCTCCAGTGACGGAAACTCCATGAGGCCTCGTCTTCTCAGACTGCCCGACCTTTGCCACTATCTCGCCGAGAGCTGGGTGGCTTTTAACCTCTACCTGAAGGAGGTGCTGGAGTACAAGAGGCAGAACCCGGGCAAGGTGGGTAAGGGAGGCGGAGCCGGTGGAGGCAGGTGGTGCCGAGAGTGGGTGGGGCGGGATGGGAGGGGCCAGGAGACGGTGGGACTGGGAAGGGATGAGGCCAGAGGAGGCGGGACTGGGAAGGGGTGGGGCCAGAGGAGGCGGAACTGGGAAGGGGCGGAGCCGAGAGTAGATGGGGGGGGCAGAGTGGGATCAGGAGGCCAGCGGAGGTGGGGCTGGGAGTGAATGGGGGTGGAGCCGGTAAGGGGTGGGATCAGGATGCTGGGGAGGCGGGGCCGGTGGAGATAGGACTGGGAAAGGGGTGGAGCCGAGAGTGGATGGAGGCGGGGCCTGGCCCAGTGCGCACTCTGCTCACTATCTGTGATCTCCAGCCTGGGGGTATTTGGGATGAGTGCCTGCACTCGGTGCCACCTATCGCACAAAGCGGTTGTCTGTGTGTTTGAGGGGCGGAGGTCCGTTCATAGACAGAGACTGAATCTTGCTCCTCTCTCTCTCTCTCAGTTCTGTCTGAAGATGTGCATTGGATGCTTAGCGCTGGCTGCGATTGGACATTATATCCCGGGAATCATGATATCCTACATCTTCAGTAAGTATACATCCCCGGGGATACGACAACTGTATACAACTATATGAGGTGGAATAACCAAATTACAGGAGTATCTGGATAAAACTGACAGAGTAAAGCTCCCTCTACACTGTCCCATCAAACACTCCCAGGGCAGGTACATCACGGGATTCGATACAGAGTAAAGCTCCCTCTACACTGTCCCATCAAACAGTGTGTGTGTGTGTGGGAGGAGGGGAGGTGTGTGTGTGGGAGGAGGAGGGGAGGTGTGTGTGTGGGAGGAGGAGGGGAGGTGTGTGTGTGTGGGAGGAGGAGGGGAGGTGTGTGTGTGTGGGAGGAGGAGGGGAGGTGTGTGTGTGTGGGAGGAGGAGGGGAGGTGTGTGTGTGTGTGGGAGGAGGAGGGGAGGTGTGTGTGTGTGTGGGAGGAGGAGGGGAGGTGTGTGTGTGTGGGAGGAGGGGAGGTGCGCGTGGGGGAGGTGCGCGTGGGGGAGGTGCGCGTGGGGGAGGTGCGCGTGGGAGGAGGGGAGGTGGGTGCGTGGGGAGGAGGGGAGGCGTGTGCGTGCGTGGGGAGGAGGAGGCGTGTGCGTGGGGAGGAGGGGAGGTGTGTGCGTGCGTGGGGAGGTGGGTGCGTGCGTGGGGAGGTGGGTGGGTGTGTGTGTTGGGGGGGGAGGGGTTGTTTGCGTGTGGGTGGGGAGGGGAGTAGTGGGGATGGGATCAGGCGAAATGTCACTCACTGCCCTGTGTTGTGTGTTCCAGTACTGAGCCTGCTGCTGTGGCCTCTGGTAGTTTACCACGAGCTGATTCAGAAGATGTACACTGGGCTGGAGCCCGTGCTGATGAAGCTGGATTACAGCATGAAGGGCGGCACCCAGCACCGGCAGAGGGACCGGAAGAGTAAGTGACAGGCTGGGGAACTGACTCCTCTCACGGGAGAGAGAGAGAGAGGGAGGGAGAGAGGGACAGAAATCATTAAACGCAAGTGCGCTGCTGCACAAAATAATCAAAAGGCAAATGAATATTGGTCTTTTTCTGCAGGGAATGGAGTATACGTAGTGGAAGTTACCTCCCAGTTTATGTAAAGCTCTGGTCAGATCCCATCTGGAGGAACAAAGGGACCTTGTAGTCCATGTCGACAGGTCTAGGTGAACATCACAGTTCAGTTCTGGTCACCACAACTCAGCAAGGGTATTTTGGGTGGGTGGGGGCAGTGCAGATTCATCAGCATCATACCGGGGTTAAAAGGGCTAAATTATGAGGACTAGTTGCATAGACTTGGCTTGTATTTCCTTGAGTTTAGAAGACTAAGATGTGATCCAATTGAGGTGAGTCCACATTGTCCGCATGCCAGACACAAGACTCCCAAGGCAAGCGCTGTACTCGGAACTCCTTCACGGCAAACGAGCCAAAGGTGGGCCGAGGAAATGTTTCAAGGACACCCTCAAAGCCTCCCTGGTAAAGTGCGACATCCCCACTGACACCTGGGAGTCCCTGGCCAAAGACCAGTCCGCCCGAAGTGGAGGAAGTGCATCCGGGAGGGTGCTGAGCACCTCGAGTCTCGTCGCCGAGAGCATGCAGAAACCAAGCGCAGGCAGCGGAAGGAGCGTGCGACAAACCAACGACCATCTGTCCCACCTGTGACAGGGACTGTGGCTCTTGCATTGGACTATTCAGCCACATAAAGACTCATTTTAAGAGTGGAAGCAAGTCTTCCTCGATTCTGAGGGACTGCCTATGATGATGATTAGTATGATTAAAGGATTTGATAAGCTAGAGAGGAATTATTTCTGCTTTTTTATTCGTTCATGGGATGTGGGTGTTTCTGACAAAGCCGGCATTTATTGCCCATCCCTAATTGCCCCTTGAGAAGATGGTGATGAGCCGCCGCCTTGAACCGCTGCAGTCCGTGTGGTGAAGGTGCTCCCACAGTGCTGTTAGGGAGGGAGCTCCAGGATTGTGACCCAGCGACGATGAAGGAACGGCCGATATATTTCCCAGTCGGGATGGTGTGTGACTGGGAGGGGAACGTGGAGGTGGTGGTGTTCCCATGCAGCTGCTGCCCTTGTCCTTCTAGGTGGTAGAGGTGGCGGGGCTGAAGATGGTTGCTGGTGAGGGGGGGGGGGAAATCCAGAACAAGTGTCATAACCTTAAAATTAGACCCATGCTGTTCAGAGGTGATTTCAGGAACATTACATCACACAAATGGTAATGGAAAACTGAAACACTCTTCCTCAAAAAGCTATTGAGGTTGGGGGGTTAATTGGAAATTTCAAAATGGAGATTGATAGATTTTTTGTTCGACAAGGATATTAAGGGAGCAGAACATAGGTGGGTGAATGGAGATAAACATAGAAATTTACAGCGCAGAAGGAGGCCATTTCGGCCAATCGTGTCCGCGTCGGCCGACAGAGTCGCATGGCCCTTGGTCAGCAGCCCTGAAGGTTACACACAAACCAATGAACAATGACGGAGAGGTAAAGAGCACCCAGCCCAACCAGTCCGCCTCACACAACTGCAGCACCCCTTACACTGAAACATTCTACACTCCACCCCAACCGGAGCCATGTGATCTCCTGGGAGAGGCAAAAAACCAGATAATAAAACCCAGGCCAAAAAATCTGGGAAAATTCCTCTTCGATCCATCCAGGCGTTGGAAACTAGTCCAGGAGATCACCCTGGCCGTATTTGACTCCCTGCAGTACTTACCATTATATCTGCGCCGGCCAGCAAAAGGTTATCCAGTCTAATCCCAATTACCAGATACAGATCAGCCAAGATCGAATTGAAATGTCTGGATACGCTTGAGGGGCTGAATGGCTTCCTGTTGCTATGTACTGGTTTATCTGGAGGTGCCTGAGCATCAGGGCGAGGGTGGTACTGGATATGTCTTAATGCATGCTGGTTCGTTGCTGTCAGTGCACTGGTCACAGCTGGACACTCTGCTGGGCAGTGCTGGAACTCCACCCCTACTGGGCCATTCGCTCCAACACACACGGCCAATCCGTGGCTTCTGGTTCAGGTGTAAATGTTTAGAATGATTCAGCTGAGGTGTTCAGCCCTACCCCCGCTCATAGAATTGGAGAAATTTACAGCACGGAAGGAGGCCATTCGGCCCATTGTGTCCGGGCCGGCCGCCAAACAGCTACCCAGCCTAATCCCACTTTCCAGCTCTAGGCCCGTAACCCTGCAGGTTACGACACTTCAGGTGCACATCCAGGTACTTTTTAAATATGGTGAGGGTTTCTGCCTCTGCCACCCTTTCAGGCCGTGAGTTCCAGACCCCCACCACCACCATCCTCTGGGTAAATAAATCTCCCCTCATAGCTCCTCGATATCTCCCCCCAATTACTTTAAATCTATGCCCCCTGGTTATTGACCCCTCTGCTAAGGGAAATAGGTCCTTCCTATCCACTATATCTAGGCCCCTCATAATTTTATACACCTCATAATTTTATACACCTCAATCAGGTTTCCCCTCAGCCTCCTCTGTTCCAAAGAAAACATAGAAATTTACAGCGCGGAAGGAGGCCATTTTGGCCCATCGTGTCCGTGCCGGCCGACAAAGAGCCGCACGGCCCTCGGTCAGCAGCCCTGAAGGTTACATATAAAGCAATGAACAATGGCGGAAAGGTAAAGAGTACCCAGCCCAACCAGTCCGCCCCACACAGCTGCGACACCCCTCACACTGAAACATTCTACACTCCACCCCAACCAGAGCCATGTCGCCCAACAGCCCCAGCATCTCCAATCTTTCCTCATAGCCAAAATTCTCCAGTCCAGGCAACATTCTTGTAAATCTGCTCTGCACCCTTTCCAGTGCAATCACATCTTTCCTGTAATGTGGTGACCACAACTGCACACACTACTCCAGCTGTGGCCTAATCAGTGTTTTATACAGTTCAAGCATAATCTCCTTGCTCTTTTATTCTATGCCTCGACTAAGAAACATAGAAAATAGGTGCAGGAGTAGGCCATTTGGCCCTTCGAGCCTGCACCACCATTCAATAAGATCATGGCTGATCATTCACCTCAGTACCCCTTTCCTGCTTTTTCTCCATACCCTTTGATCCCTTTAGCCATAAGGGCCATATCTAATTCCCTCCTGAATATATCAAACGAACTGGCATCAACACACACTGCGGTAGGGAATTGCACAGGTTAACAACTCTGCGTGAAGAAGTTTCTCCTCATCTCAGTCTTAAATGGCTTACCCCTTATCCTTAGACTGTGTCCCCTGGTCCTGGACTTCCCCCAACATCGGGAACATTCTTCCTGCATCTAACCTGTCCAGTCCCGTCAGAATTTTATGTTTCTATGAAATCCCCTCTCATCGTTCTAAACTCCAGTGAATAAAGGCCCAGTCGATCCAGTTTCTCCTCATATGTCTGTCCAGCCATCCCGTGAATCAGTCTGGTGAACCTTCGCTGCACTCCCTCAATAGCAAGAACGTCTTTCCTCAGATTAGGAGACCAAAACTGAACACAATATTCCAGGTGAGGCCTCATCAAGGCCTTGTACAACTGCAGTAAGACTTCCCTGCTGACAGACCGCATGACGGCACTGGAGCTGCGGATGGACTCACTCTGGAGCATGCGCGATGCTGAGAATGTTGTGGATAGCACATTTAGTGAGTTGGTCACACCGCAGGTAAAGGTTAGGACAGATGGGTGACCAAGAGACAAGGCAAGAGCAGGAAGGTAGTGCAGGAGTCCCCTGCGATCATCTCCCAACAAAACAGATATACTTTTTGGATACCGTTGGGGGAGATGACTTAGCAGAAAAAGGCACCAGCAGCCAGGTTCATGGCACCGTGGGTGGCTCTGCTGCACAGAAGGGTGGGAAAAAGAGTGGGAGAGCTTTCATGATAGACTCTATTGTAAGGGGAATAGATAGGAGTTTCTGCGGCCGCAACCGAGACTCCAGGATGATATGTTGCCTCCCTGGTGCAAGGGTCAAGGATGTCTCTGAGCAGCTGCAGAGCATCCTGGAGAGGGAGGGTGAACAGCCAGTTGTCATGATACATGTAGGTACCAACAATATAGGTAAGAAGCGGGAAGAGGTCCAACAAGCTGAATTTAGGGAGTTAGAAGTTAAATTTAAAAAGTAGGACCTCAAAGGTAGTAATTTCTGGATTGCTACCAGTACCACATGCTAATCAGAGTAGAGGGAGCAGGATAGTTAGAATAAATACGTGGCTTGAGCAGTGGTGCAAGAGGGAGGGATTCAAATTCCTGGGACATTGGAACCAGTTCTGGGGGAAGTGGGACCTGTACAAAAGGGACGGTTTGCACTTGGGCAGGACTGGAACTGATGTCCTGGGGGTAACATTTGCTAATGCAGTTTGGGAGTGTTTAAACTAATATGGCAGGGGGATGGGAAACTATGCAGCGAGACAGGGCGAAGTAGTATGGAGTCAGAAACCGATGATAGAAAGATAAAAAGCAATAGTGGAAGGCCGAGTAAACAAAGGCAAGAAACAAAAAGGGCCACACTACATCATAATTCTAAAAGGACAAAGGGTGTTAAAAAAAAACAAGCCTGAAGGCTTTGTGTCTTAATGCAAGGAGTATCTGTAATAAGCTGGATGAATTAATTGTGCAAATAAATGTTAAGATATGATGTGATTGGGATTACAGAGATGTGGCTCCAGGATGATCAGGGCTGGGAACTCAACATCCAAGGGTGTTCAACATTCAGGAAGGATAGAATAAAAGGAAAAGGAGGTGGGGTAGCATTGCTGGTTAAAGAGGAGATTAATGCAATAGTTAGGAAGGACATTAGCTTGGATGATGTGGAATCTATATGGGTAGAGCTGCAGAACACCAAAAGGCAAAAAACGTTATTGGGAGTTGTGTACAGACCTCCAAACAGTAGTAGTGATGTTGGGGAGGGCATCAAATAGGAAATTAGGGGTGCATGCAATAAAGGGGCAGCAGTTATGGGTGACTTTGATATGCATATAGATTGGGCTAACCAAACTGGAAGCAATACGGTGGAGGAGGATTTCCTGGAGTGCATAAGGGATGGTTTTCTAGACCAATATGTCGAGGAACCAACTAGGGGGGAGGCCATCTTAGACTGGGTGTTGTGTAATGAGAGAGGATTAATTAGCAATCTCGTTGTGCGAGGCCCTTTGGGGAAGAGTGATCATAATATGGTGGATTTCTACATTAGGATGGAGAATGAAACAGTTAATTCAGAGACCATGGTCCAGAACTTAAAGAAGAGTAACTTTGAAGGTATGAGGTGTGAATTGGCTAGGATAGATTGCCGAATGATACATAGAAACATAGAAACATAGAAAATAGGTGCAGGAGCAGGCCATTCAGCCCTTCTAGCCTGCACCGCCATTCAATGAGTTCATGGCTGAACATGAAACTTCAGTACCCACTTCCTGCTTTCACGCCATACCCCTTGATCCCCCGAGTAGTAAGGACTTCATCTAACTCCCTTTTGAATATATTTAGTGAATTGGCCTCAACTACTTCCTGTGGTAGAGAATTCCACAGGTTCACCACTCTCTGGGTGAAGAAGTTTCTCCTTATCTCGGTCCTAAATGGCTTACCCCTTATCCTTAGACTGTGACCCCTGGTTCTGGACTTCCCCAACATTGGGAACATTCTTCCTGCATCCAACCTGTCCAAACCCGTCAGAATTTTAAACGTTTCTATGAGGTCCCCTCTCACTCTTCTGAACTCCAGTGAATACAAGCCCAGTTGATCCAGTCTTTCTTGATAGGTCAGTCGCACCATCCCGGGAATCAGTCTGGTGAATCTTCGCTGCACTCCCTCAATAGCAAGTATGTCCTTCCTCAAGTTAGGAGACCAAAACTGTACACAATACTCCAGGTGTGGCCTCACCAAGGCCCTGTACAACTGTAGCAACACCTCCCTGCCCCTGTACTCAAATCCCCTCGCTATGAAGGCCAACATGCCATTTGCTTTCTTAACCGCCTGCTGTACCTGCATGCCAACCTTCAATGACTGATGTACCATGACACCCAGGTCTCGTTGCACCTTCCCTTTTCCTAATCTGTCACCATTCAGATAATAGTCTGTCTCTCTGTTTTTACCACCAAAATGGATAACCTCACATTTATCCACATTATACTTCATCTGCCACGCATTTGCCCACTCACCTAACCTATCCAAGTCACTCTGTAGCCTTATAGCATCCTCCTCGCAGCTCACACTGCCACCCAACTTAGTGTCATCCGCAAATTTGGAGATACTTAAGGGGTTGACAGTGGATGGGCAATGGCAGACATTTTGAGACCGCATGGATGAACTACAACAATTGTACATCCCTGTCTGGCGTAAAAATAAAAAAGGGAAGGTGGCTCAACCGTGGCTATCAAGGGAAATCAGGGATAGTATTAAAGCCAAGGAAGTGGCATACAAATTGGCCAGAAATAGCAGCGAACCCGGGGACTGGGAGAAATTTAGAACTCAGCAGAGGAGGACAAAGGATTTGATTAGGGCAGGGAAAATAGAGTACGAGAAGAAGCTCGCAGGAAACATTAAGACGGACTGCAAAAGTTTCTATAGATATGTAAAGAGAAAAAGGTTAGTAAAGACAAACGTAGGTCCCCTGCAGTCAGAATCGGGGGAAGTCATAACGGGGAACAAAGAAATGGCAGACCAATTGAACAAGTACTTTGGTTCGGTATTCACTAAGGAGGACACAAACAACCTTCCGGATATAAAAGGGGTCAGAGGGTCTAGTAAGAAGGAGGAACTGAGGGAAATTCTTATTAGTCGGGAAATTGCATTGGGGAAATTGATGGGATTGAAGGCCGATTGGCCTGATGGACTGCATCCCAGAGTACTTAAGGAGGTGGCCTTGGAAATAGCAGATGCATTGACAGTCATTTTCCAACATACCATAGACTCTGGATCAGTTCCTATGGAGTGGAGGGTAGCCAATGTAACCCCACTTTTTAAAAAAGGAGGGAGAGAGAAAACAGAGAATTATAGACCGGTCAGCCTGTCATCGGTAGTGGGTAAAATGATGGAATCAATTATTAAGGATGTCATAGCAGCACATTTGGAAAGAGGTGACATGATAGATCCAAGTCAGCATGGATTTGTGAAAGGGAAATCATGCTTGACAAATCTTCTGGAATTTTTTGAGGATGTTTCCAGTAGAGTGGACAAGGGAGAACCAGTTGATGTGGTGTATTTGGACTTTCAGAAGGCCTTCGACAAGGTCTCACACAAGAGATTAATGTGCAAAGTTAAAGCACGTGGGATTGGGGGTAGTGTGCTGACGTGGATTGAGAACTGGTTGTCAGACAGGAAGCAAAGAGTAGGAGTAAATGGGTACTTTTCAGAATGGCAGGCAATGACTCGTGGGGTACCGCAAGGTTCAGTGCTGGTGCTCCAGCTGTTTACATTGTACATTAATGATTTAGACGAGGGGATTAAATGTAGTATCTCCAAATTTGCGGATGACACTAAGTTGGGTGGCAGTGTTGCTGCGAGGAGGATGCTATGAGGCTGTAGAGTGATTTGGATAGGTTAGGTGAGTGGGCAAATGCATGGCAGATGAAGTATAATGTGGATAAATGTGAGGTTATCCACTTTGGTGGTAAAAACAGAGAGACAGACTATTATCTGAATGGTGACAGATTAGGAAAAGGGAAGGTGCAACGAGACCTGGGTGTCATGGTACATCAGTCATTGAAGCTTGGCTGCAGATGCAGCAGGCGGTTAAGAAAGCAAATGGCATGTTGGCCTTCATAGCGAGGGGATTTGAGTACAGCGGCAGGGAGGTGTTACTACAGAAGAATTAGGAACAGGAGTAGGCCATCTAGCCCCTCGAGCCTGCTCCGCCATTTAAAAAGATCATGGCTGATCTGGCCGTGGACTCAGCTCCACTTACCCGCCCGCTCCCCATAACCCTTAATTCCCTTATTGGTTAAAAAACTATCTATCTGTGATTTGAATACATTCAATGAGCTAGCCTCAACTGCTTCCTTGGGCAGAGAATTCCACAGATTCACAACCCTCTGGGAGAAGAAATTCCTTCTCAACTTGGTTTTAAATTGGCTCCCCCGTATTTTGAGGCTGTGCCCCCTAGTTCTAGTCTCCCCGACTAGTGGAAATAACCTCTCTGCCTCTATCTTGTCTATCCCTTTCATTATTTTAAATGTTTCTATAAGATCACCCCTCATCCTTCTGAACTCCAACGAGTAAAGACCCAGTCTACTCAATCTATCATCATAAGGTAACCCCCTCATTTCCGGAATCAGCCAAGTGAATCGTCTCTGTACCCCCTCCAAAGCTAGTATATCCTTCCTTAAGGAGGTGACCATAACTGAACGCAGTACCCCAGGTGCGGCCTCACCAATACCCTGTAGAGTTGCAGCAGGACCTCCCTGCTTTTGTACTCCATCCCTCTCGCAATGAAGGCCAACATTCCATTCGCCTTCCTGATTACCTGCTGCACCTGCAAACTAACTTTTTGGGATTCATGCACAAGGGCCCCCAGGTCCCTCTGTACCTCAGCATGTTGTAATTTCTCCCCATTCAAATAATATTCCCTTTTACTGTTTTTTTTTCCCAAGGTGGATGACCTCACATTTTCCGACATTGTATTCCATCTGCCAAACCTTAGCACATTCGCTTAACCTATCTAAATCTCTTTGCAGCCTCTTTGTGTCCTCTACACTACGGTTGTACAGGGCCTTGGTGAGGCCACACCTGGAGTATTGTATACAGTTTTGGTCTCCTAACTTGAGGAAGGACATTCTTGCTATTGAGGGAGTGCAGCGAAGGTTCACCAGACTGATTCCCGGGATGGTGGGACTGACATATCAAGAAAGACTGGATCAACTGGGCTTGTATTCACTGGAGTTCAGAAGAATGAGAGGGGATCTCATAGAAGCGTTTAAAATTCTGACGGGTTTGGATAGGTTAGATGCAGGAAGAATGTTCCCAATGTTGGGGAAGTCCAGAACCAGAAGTCACAGTCTAAGGATAAGGGGTAAGCCATTTAGGACCGAGATGAGGAGAAACTTCTTCACCCAGAGAGTGGTGAACCTGTGGAATTCTCTACCACAGGAAGTTGTTGAGGCCAATTCACTCAATATTTTCAAAAAGGAGTTAGATGAAGTCCTTACTACTAGGGGGATCAAGGGGTATAGCGAGAAAGCAGGAATGGGGTACTGAAGTTGCATGTTCAGCCATGAACTCATTGAATGGCGGTGCAGGCTCGAAGGGCTGAATGGCCTACTCCACCTATTTTCTATGTTTCTATACTCAAATCCCCTAGCTGTGAAGGCCAACATACCATTTGCCGCCTGCTGTACCTGCATGCCAACTTTCAATGACTGATGTACCATGACACCCAGGTCCTGTTGCACCGCCCCTTTTCCTAATCTGCCGCCATTCAGATAATCTGCCTTCCTGTTTTTGCCCCCAAAGTGGATAACCTCACATTTATCTACATTATACTGCATCTGCCATGCATTTGCCCACTCACCTAACCTGTCCAAGTCACCCTGCAGCCTCTTAGCGTGCTCCTCACAGCTCACACCACCACCCAGTTTAGTGACATCTGCAAACTTTAAGATATTGCACTCAATTCCTTCATCCAAATCATTAATGTATATTGTAAATAACTGGGATCCCAGCACTGAGCCCTGCGGCACCTCACTAGTCACTGCCTGCCACTCTGAAAAGGACCCGTTTATCCCGACTCTCTGCTTCCTGTCTGCCAACCAGTTCTCTACATTACCCACAATACCATGTGCTTAAATTTTGCACACTAATCTCTTGTGTGGGACCTTGTCAAAAGCCTTTTGAAAATACAAATACACCACATCCACTGGTTCTCCCTTGTCCACTCTACTAGTTACATCCTCAAAAAAAAAATTCCAGCAGATTTGTCAAACATTATTTCCCTTTCTTAACTCCATGTTTGACTTGGACCAATCCTGTCACTGCTTTCCAAATGCACTGTCATTTCATCTTTAATAATTGATTCCAACATTTTCCCCACGACTGATGTCAGGCTAACCGATCTATAATTACCCGTTTTCTCTCCCTCCTTCTTTTTTAAAAAGTGGTGTTACATTAGCTACCCTCCAGTCCATAGGAACTGATCCAGACTCGATAGACTGTTGGAAAATGACCACCAATGCATCCACTATTTCTAGGGCCACTTTAAGTCCTCTGGGATGCAGACTCTCAGGCCCCGGGGATTTATCGGCCTTCAATCCCATCAATTTCCCCAACACAATTTCCTGCCTAATAAGAATATCCTTCAGTTCCTCCTTCTCACTCGACCCTCGGTCCCCTAGTACTTCCGGAAGTTTATTTGTGTCTTCCTTTGTGAAGACAGAACCAAAGTATTTGTTCAACTAGTCTGCCATTTCTTTGTTCCCCATTATAAATTCACCTGATTCTGACTGCAAGGGACCTACGTTTGTCTTCACTAATCTTTTTCTCTTCACATATCTATAGAAGCTTTTGCAGTCAGTTTTTATGTTCCCGGCAAGCTTCCTCTCATACTCTATTGTCCCACTCCTAAATAAAACCTTTGTCCTCCTCTGCTGAATTCTAAATTTCTCCCCGTCCTCAGGTTTGCTGCTTTTCCTGGCCAATTTATATGCCTCTTCCTTGGATTTAACACGATTCTTAATTTCCCTTGTTAGCCACGTTTGAGCCACCTTCCCCGTTTTATTTCTACTCCAGACAGGGATGTACAATTGTTGAAGTTCATCCATGTGATCTTTAAATGTTTGCCATTGCCTATCCACCGTCAACCCTTTAAGTATCATTTGCCAGTCTATTCTAGCCAATTCACGCCTCATACCGCCGAAGTTACCTTTCCTTAAGTTCAGGACCCTAGTCTCTGAATTAACTGTGTCACTCTCCATCTTAATAAAGAATTCTACCATATTATGGTCACTCTTCCCCAAGGGGCCTTGCACAACAAGATTGCTAATTAGTCCTTTCTCATTACACATCACCAAGTCTAGGATGGCCAGCCCTCTAGTTGGTTCCTCAACATATTGGCCCAGAAAATCCTCCTCCATTGTATTGCTGCCAGTTTGGTTAGCCCAATCTTTCTGTAGATTAAAGTCGCCCATGATAACTGCTGTACCTTTATTGCACGCATCCCTAATTTCTTGTTTGATGCTGTCCCCAACCTCACTACTACTGTTTGGTGGTCTGTACACAACTCCCACTAGCGTTTTCTGCCCTTTGATATTCCGCAGCTCCACCCATACAGATTCCACATCATCCAAGCTTAATGTCCTTCCTTACTATTGTGTTAATTTCCTCTTTAACCAGCAACGCTACCCCACCTCATTTTCCTTTCTGTCTATCCTTCCTAAATGTTGAATACCCCTGGATGTTGAGTTCCCAGCCTTGGTCACCCCGGAGCCATGTCTCATTGATACTAATTATATCATATTCATTAATTGCTGCCTGTGCAGTTAATTCGTCCACCTTATTGCGAATACTCCTCGCATTGAGGCACAGCCTTCAGGCTTGTCTTTTTAACACACTTTGCCCTTTTAGAATTTTGCTGCAATGTGGCCCTTTTTGATTGGGTTTCTCTGTCCTCCACTTTTACTTTTCTTCTTTCTATCTTTTGCTGCTGCCCCCATTCTACTTCCCTCTGTCTCCCTGTATATAGGTTCCCATCCCCTGCCATATTAGTTGAACCCCTCCTCAACAGCACGAGCAAACACTCCCCCAGGACATTAGTTCCGGTCCTGCCCAGGTGCAGACCGTCTGTTTTCCATATGCCTTCTTAACCATTTTATCTACCTGGCCTACTACCTTCAGGAATCTGGATCTGCACTCCAAGATCCCTTTGTTCCTCTACACTTTTCAGTGTCATACCATTTAATGTGTATTTCCTTGCCTTGTTAGCCCTCCCCAAATGCATTACCTCACACTTAGCTGGATTGAAATCTATTGCCCACCTGACTAGTTCATTGATATCTTCCTGCAGTCCGCAGCTTACTTCTTCATTATCAGCCACACGGCCTATTTTAGTATCATCTGCAAACTTCTTAATCATACCCCCAACATTCAAGTCCAAGTCCTTGATCTATACCACAAAAAGGAAGGGACCCAGCACTGAGCCCTGCGAAACCCCCATTGGATACAGCCTTCCAGTCACAAAAACACCCATCAACTATTACTCTTTGCTTCCTGTCTCTGAGCCAATTTTGGATCCAACTTGCCACTTTGCCCTGGATCCTATGAGCTATTACTTTTGTGACCAGTCTGCCATGTGGGACCTTATCAAAAGCTTTGCTAAAATCCATATACACTACATCATACGCAATGCCCTCATCGATCCTCCTGGTTACCTCTTCGAACAATTCAGACACTGCCTTCCCTTAACAAACCCATGCTAACTGTCCTTGATTAATCCATGGCTTTCCAAATAACGATTTGTCCTGTCCCTCAGGATTTTTTCCAATTTTCCCACCATTTGAGGTTAGGCTGCCTGGCCTGTAATTACTCGGTCTATCCCTTTCTCCCTTTTTAAACAAAGGTACAACATTAGTAGTCCTCCGGCACCACACCTGTAGCCATAGAGGACTGGAAAATGATGGTCAGGGCCTCTGCTATTTCCTCTTTTGCTTCTCTTACCAACCTGGGGTACATTTCATCCGGGCCTGGTGATTTATCTGCTTTCAAAGCTGCTAAGCCCCTTCATACTTCTCCTCTCACTGTTTATCTCGTCTAATATTTCACACTCCTCCCTCATTGCAAAGTCTGCATTGCCCCTCTCTTTTGTGAAAAACAGATGCATTCATTACGAATCATACCCACGCCGCCACACACAGATTTCCTTTATGGTCTCTAATAGGCCCCACTCTTTCTATAGTTATCCTCTTGCTCTTAATGTATTTATAAAACATCTTTGGGTTTTCCCTGATTTTACTTGTCAACATTCTTTCATGCTCTCTCTTTGCTTTCCTGATATCTTTTTTAATTGTACCCCTGCACTTTTTGTACTCCGAGTTTCTGCAGTCTTGAGTTCCCAGTATCTGTCATAAGCTTCCCTTTTTTTCTTTATCCTACCCTGTATGTCCCTTGACATCCAGGCGACTCTAGATTTGTTAGTCCCACCCTTTTGCTTTAAGGAGCATGCTTGCTTTGTACCCTCAGGGTCTCCTCCTGAATACCTCCCGCTGTTCGTACACTGATTTACCATCAAGTAGCTGTTTCCAGTCCACTTTGGCTAAATCACATCTCAGCTCAGCAAAATTGGCTTTACCCCAATTGAGAACTTTTATTCCTGGTCCCCCTTTGTCCTTTTCCATAACTACCCTAAATCTTACTGAATTATGATCACTAGCACCAAGATGCTCTCCCACTGATACCCCTTCCACCTGCCTCTTTTCATTCCCCACAACCAAGTCCAGAACCGCCCCCTCCCTTGGGCTTGTTATATACTAGTTAAAGAATTTCTCCTGAATGCATTTTAGGAATTCTGCACCCTCTGTACCATTCACATTACTTTTTTCCCAGTTAGTATTATAGTATTAGGCAGTCCCTCGTATCGAGGATGACTTGCTTCCACACCAAAAAGGGATGAGTTCACAGGTGTTTCAATGAGAGACCTGACATTCTAGGTCCTGAACTACATACTGAAGGGTGGAAGATGCCTGTGCATGGATTCTTTTAACGTGGGGTGGCCGTTGCACCCCAGCCACCACAATATTAGAGTAGTTGAAATCCCCCACTATTTCAGCTCTATAGTCATAGAAACATAGAAAATAGGTGCAGGAGTAGGCCATTCGGCCCTTCTAGCCTGCACCGCCATTCAATGAGTTCATGGCTGAACATGCAACTTCAGTACCCCATTCCTGCTTTCTCGCCATACCCCTTGATCCCCCTAGTAGTAAGGACTTCATCTAACTCCCTTTTGAATATATTTAGTGAATTTAGTCTTTGCAACAATTCGCCTGCATATTTGTTCTTCTATCTCCCTCTGGGGGTCTCAATATGAGGAGCATTCGTAATAAGGTGGATGAATTAACTGCGCAGACAGCTGTTAACAGATATGATGTAATTGGGATTTCGGAGACATGGCTCCAGGGTAACCAAGGCTGGGAACTCCACATCCAGGGGTATTCAATATTCAGGAAGGACAGACAGGAAGGAAAAGGAGGTGGGGTGGCGTTGCTGGTTAAAGAGGAGATTAACACAATAGTAAGGAAGGACATTAGCGTGGATGATGTGGAATCTATATGGGTAGAGCTGCGAAACACCAAAGGGCAGAAAACGTTAGTGGGAGTTGTGTACAGACCACAAACAGTAGTAGGGAGGTTGGGGATGGCATCAAACAGGAAATTAGGGACGCATGCAATAAGGGTCCAGCAGTTATCATGGGTGACTTTAATATACATATTGATTGGACTAACCAAACTGGTAGCAATACTGTGGAGGAGGATTTCCTGGAGTGTATAAGGGATGGTTTTTAGACCAATATATCGAGGAACCAACTAGAGAGCAGGCCATCCTAGACTGGGTCTTGTGTAACGAATGAGGATTAATTAGCAATCTGGTCATGCGGGGCCCCTTGGGGAAGAGTGACCATAATATGGTAGAATTCTTTATTAAGATGGAGAGTAACACAGTTAATTCAGAGACTAGGGTCCTGAACTTATAGAAAGGAAAGTTCGACGGTATGAGACATGAATTGGCTAGAATAGACTGGCGAATGATACATAAAGGGTTGACGGTGGATAGGCAATGGCAGATGTTTAAATATCACATGGATGAACTTCAACAATTGTCCATCCCTGTGTGGCGTAAGAATAAAAAAGGGTAGGTGGCTCAACCGTGGCCAACAAGGGAAATTAGGGAAAGTGTTAAATCCAAGGAAGAGGCATATAAATTGGCCAGAAAAAGCACAAACCTTAGGACTTGGAGAAATTTAGAATTCAGCAGAGGAGGACAGTGAGTCTAATTAGGAGGGGGAAAATAGAGTATGAGAGGAAGCTTGCAGGGAACATAAAAACTGACTGCAAAAACTTCTATAGATATGTGAAGAGAAAAAGATTAGTGAAGACTAATATAGGTCCCTTGCAGTCAGAATCAGGTGAATTCATAATGGGGAACAAGGAAATGGCAGATCAATTGAACAAATACTTTGGTTTGTCTTCCTCACTAAGGAAGACACAAATAACCTCCCAAAAATACTAGGGGACCGAGGGTCTAGCGAGAAGGGGGAATGGAGGGAAATCCTTATTAGTCAGGAAATGGTGTTGGGAAAATTGAAGGACTGAAGGCCAATAAATCCCCAAGGCCTGACAGTCTGCATCCTAGAGTACTTAAGGAAGTGGCCCTAGAAATAGTCATTTTCCAACATTCCATGGACTCTGGTTCAGTTCCTATGGATTGGAAGGTAGATCATTTAACCCTACTTTTTTAAAAAAGGAGGGAGAGAGAAAACAGGGAATTATAGACCGGTTAGCCTGACATCGGTAGTGGGGAAAATGCTGGAATCAATTATTAAAGATGTAATAGCAGTGCATTTGGAAAGCAGTGACAGGATCGGTCCAAGTCAGCATGGATTCATGAAAGGGAAATCATGCTTGACAAATCTAGAATTTTTTGAGGATGTAACTAGTAGAGTGGATAAGGGAGAACCAGTGGATGTGGTGTATTTGGACTTTCAAAAGGCTTTTGACAAGGTCCGACACGAGATTAGCGTGCAAAATTAAGGCACATGGTATTGGGGGTAATGTATTGAGGTGGATAGAGAACTGGTTGGCAGACAGAAAGCAAAGAGTGGGAATAAACGGGTCCTTTTCAGAATGGCAGGCAGTGACTAGTGGGGTGCCGCTGGGTTCAGTGCTGGGACCCCAGCTATTTACTATATACATTAATGATTTAGATGAATCATTCAAAAGGGAGTTAGATGAAGTCCTTACTACTAGGGGGATCAAGGGGTATGGTGAGAAAGCAGGAAGGGGGTACTGAAGTTGCATGTTCAGCCATGAACTCATTGAATGGCGGTGCAGGCTAGAAGGGCCGATTGGCGTACTCCTGCACCTATTTTCTATGTTTCTTTGAATGTAATATCTCCAAGTTTGCAGATGACACTAAGCTGAGTGGCAGTGCGAGCTGCAGGGGAGCTGGGACAGGTTAGGTGAATGGGCAATGCATGGCGGATGCAGTATAATGCGGATAAATGTGAGATTATCCACTTTCGTGGCAAAAACAGGAAGGCAGATTATTATCTGAATGGTGACGGATTAGGAAAAGGGGAGGTTCAACGAGACCTGGGTGACATGGTACATCAGTCATTGAAAGTAGGCATGCAGGTACAGCAGGGAGTAAAGAAAAAAAATGGCATGCTGGCCGTCATAGCGAGGGGATTTGAGTATAGAAGGGGGGAGGTCTTACTGCAGTTGTACAGGGACTTGGTGAGACCACACCTCGAGTATTGTGTGCAGTTTTGGTCTCCTAATCTGAGGAAGGACATTCTTGCTATTGAGGGAATGCACCGAAGGTTCACCAGACTGATTCCCGGGATGGCTGGACTGGCATATGAGGAGAGACTGGATCGACTGGGCCTGTATTCACTGGAGTTTAGAAGGATGAGAGGGGATCTCATAGAAACATATAAATTTCTGATGGGATTGGACAGATTAGATGCAGGAAGAATGTTCCCGATGTTGGGGAAGTCCAGAACCAGGGGTCACAGTCGAAGGATAAGGGGTAAGCCATTTAGGACCGAGATGAGGAGAAACTTCTTCACCCAGAGAATTGTGAACCTGTGGAATTCTCTACCACAGAAAGTTGTTGAGTCCAGTTCGTTGGACATATTCAAAAGGGAGATCCCTTTCGGCTGAAGGGATCAGGGGTGGTGTACTGAAGTTGCATGATCAGCCATGATATTGAATGGTGCAGGCTTGAAGAGCTGAATGGCCTGCTCCTGCACCTATTTTCTATGTTTCTATGTTATAGTACAGTCCCAGTAATGTTATTCGCCCCTTTTTTGTTCTTCAATTCAACCCATATAGCCTCGTTTGATGACCTCTCTAACACATCATCCCTTCTCACAGCTGTAATTGATATGTGAGGTTATTCACTTTGGAAGGAAGAATAGACAAACAGAATATTTTTTAAATGGTGAGAAACTATTAAATATTGATGTTCAGAGAGATTTAAGTGTCCTAGTACAAGAGTGAGTTAGCATGCAGGCACAGGAAGCAATTGGGAAGGCAAATGGCATGTTGGCCTTTATTGTTAGAGGATTGGAGTCCAAGAGTAGGAAGTCTTGCTACATTATCACAGGCAGTCCCTCGGAATCGAGGAAGACTTGCTTCCACTCTTAGAATTTGTCCTCAGGTGGCTGAACAGTCCAATACGAGAACCACAGACCCTGTCACAGCTGGGCTTTGGTGAGACCAGTTTTGTGCATAGTTTTGGTCTCCTTATCTAAAGAAGGATACACGTGCCTTAGAGGCAGTGTCATGAAGGTTCACTGGATTGATTCCTGGGGTGAGAGGGTTGTCCTATGAGGAAAGATTGAGTGGATTGAGCCTATACTCTCTGCAGTTTTGAAGAATGAGAGGTGATCTCATTGAAACATAAGATTCTGAGGATGATTGACGGGGTAGATGCTGAGATTGTTTCCCCTGGCTGTGGAGTCTAGAACTAGGGACATAGTCTCAAGATAAGGGGCCGGCCTTTTAAGACTGAGATGAGCATTTTCTTCAGTCAGAGGGTGGTGAATCTTTGGAATTCTCTACCCGAGGGCTGTGGAGGCTTAGTTGTTGAGTATATTCAAGACTGAGATCGATAGATTTTTGGACTCTTGGGTAATCAAGGGATATGTGGTTTGGGCTTAAAAGTGGAGTTGAGGTCGAAGATCAGCCATGATCTTATTGAATGGCGGAGCAGGCTTGAGGGGCCCTATGATCTACTCCTGCTCCTAATTCTTATGTTCTTGTGTTCGCTGCTTTTCAATTCTATCCCTCGAGAAACGAACCCCAGTGCTTGATTTTCTATTTCTAATGGCCTTATTAAACTGTTGCTACTTTTAGTGATCTGTGTATCTGCATCCCCAGAGTCCCCTGTTCCTCTACCCCCATTTAGACACATTTTCCAAAGATTATGTAGCCTCCCAATTCTTCCTACCACAATGTACCACCTCACAACCATCTATATTGAAGTTAATTTGCTAAATACGCACCTATTCTACAGGTTTATTAACTATATCTCCCAATTTGGGAAATTTTGAAATGATGCCTCTGATTCCCGAGTCTAAATTGTTTATATAATAACAGTGGTCCCAGCACCGATCCTTGTGGAACATCACTTCCCACCTTTTGTCAGTCTGAGTAACTACCTTTGACCCCTACTCTCGGTTTTCTGTTTTAGAGCCAGCTTGCTATCCATTGTCCCCTAAGTCATATGTTTATTATGTGATACCTTATTGAAGACTTTTTAAAAATCCGAATACATGATATCTACTGTATCACCCTTATCTACCCTTTCTATTCCTACTTCAAAGAATTCAGTAAGGTTTATCAATCATGACCTCTTGAAATCCGTGCTGACTACTTATTATATTTTCAGTTTCTAGATATTTTTCTATTACATCTTTGAGTGAGGATACCCCACCATCACCTTCCTTCCCTATACTTTTTAATTGTTGTAACTAAATATTGCAGGTTATCTGTCCTGTTCTTAATGTAGCCATATTTCAGTTATTCCTACTATATCCGACTGCTCACTGCCAATTATTGCCTTGAGTTCCACTGTTTTATTTTGGGTGCTGTGTACATTGCTGTACAAGCAGTTTAATTTGTCTTTTATACTTGTGTATTATATCTGTATCTGTTCCCTGAGCGTTTGTTACCCTTGTTCCTTACCTTGGTCTGACCTTTACTCATCTCCTATTTCTTTTATCTTCAGATTTGTGTTACTTTCACCAGATCCCTTCCCCCCCCCCCCCTCCCCAATTGAACCAGTTTAAAATCCTATTGACAGCCTGATTTATCCTCTCCGCTGGGACACTGGTTCAACTTTGTGGTTTGTGCTTTTCAGAGAAAACGACGATGAAATCGGAGAGCTGTGACGAGCCGACAGCGGAGACTGAGAGTGAGAGCGAGGCCGAGCTTTCCTGCTTCAATTCCAAGGTACTGGACTAGGCGCAGCTGACCCAGCGATTTACTGGCGTCGGGGGGTCAGGCTCCGGAACGGGATCGTGCTCTGGGGTCAGAGGCTGGACTGGCATTTGAAATGTGCACAAATCGACCTTTCTTCCATCGCAACAGTAGAGTGGGAGGAAGCTCGTGTAGAGCAGTTTGGCCGAATGGCCTGTTGCAAAGGGGATGGAGTATAAAAGCAGTGAGGTCTTGCTACAGTTATACAGAGTATTGGTGAGGCCACACCTGGAGTACTGTGTGCAGTTTTGGTTTCCAATTTAAGAAAGGAAATACTTGCTTTGGAGGCAGTTCAGAGACGGTTCACTCGGTTGATTCCGGAGATAAGGGATTGACTTATGAGGAAAGGCTACTCATTGGAATTCAGAAGAATGAGAGGTGATCTTATTGAAAGTATAAGATTATGAGGGGGCTTGACAACGTGGATGCAGAGAGGCTGTTTTCAGTGATGGGGGAGACTAGAACTAGAGGGCATAATCTTAGAATAAGGGGCCGCCCATTTAAAACAGAGATGAGGAGGAATTTCTTCTCTGAGGGTTGTAAATCTGTGGAATTCGCTGCCTCAGAGAGCTGTGGAAGCTGGGACATTGAATAAATTTAAGACAGAAATAGATAGTTTCTTAAGCGATAAGGGGTTATGGGGAGTGGGCAGGGAAGTGGACCTGAGTCCATGATCGGATCAGCCATGATTGTATTAAATGGCGGAGCAGGCTCGAGGGGCCGTATGGCCTACTCCTGTTCCTCTTGTGTTCTGTGCTGTAAATTAAATGTAATACTTTGTTATGCATATTAAATATATGGGCCAGGTTACACAGCCACCAATCGGGGTTTGGTCGATGTAGAGAAGATCTTTCCACTTGCGGGCGAGACCAGAATTCGGGCCATCGATATAAGATGGTCACTAACAATGTTCCCCGCTAATTTTGGGGGGACCACGCGACTCCTCTAAGGGACTGTGCGGCCCGTTCAAAGATCCGCACATGCGCGGTTTTTGCATTTAAAAGCCGGTGAGCTGCCTGCGCGTGGAGCTCCAAAGCGCCGCAGGGCCGCGCAGCTTACAGGGAACAAACATAACACAAGAAATAGGAGCTGGAGTAGGCCATACGGCCCCTCGAGCCTGCTCCGCCATTCAATACAATCATGGCTGATCCGATCATGGACTCGGGGAGCGGGCAGGGAAGTGGACCCATGACCCCTTAATCCCTTATTCCCTTACATTGATCTGTAAGGAATCCAATAGGGAATTCAGGAGAAACTTCTTTACCCAGAGAGTGGCTGGAGTGTGGAATTTGCTGTCACAGGGAGTGGTTGAGGGGAAGCCAGATAAAACACATGAGGGAGAAAGGAATAGAAGGATATGTTGATTGGGTGAGGTGAAGATGGGTGGGAGGGGGCTCGTGTGGAGCATAAACACCGGTACGGATCAGTTGGGCCAAATGGCCTGTGCTGTAAATACTGTAACACCAATAGAAGACAAATGGAACACCTTTGAAGGCATAAAGCTGAGCATGCTGGATAAAATACATTCCCAACAAGCTCCAACTGAGAAAATGTGATTCTAAATGGATAGAGGTAAAATGACATCCTGCAGATTGTGGGGATAAAACATAAATAGCAGTAGTAGGCCATACGGCCCCTCGAGCCAGCTCAGCCATTTAATACAATCATGGCTGATCCGATCATGGACTCGGGTCCACTGCCCTGCCTCCCCATTTTACCTCCCCATAACCCCTTATCGATTTAAGAAACTATCTTTGTTTTAAATTTATTCAATGACCCAGCTTCCACAGCTCTGAGGCAGAGAATTCCTCTCTTAACTATGTTTATTTCATCTGATATTTCACACCACTCCTCCTCAATGGCAGTGTCTGTATCGCCCCTCTCTTTTGTGTGAACAGACGCAAAATATTAAGAACCATACCCAGATCTTCCGCCTCCACACACAGATTACCCTCATGGTCTCTTATAGGGCCCTACCCTTTAGTTATCCTCTTGCTCTTAATATATTTACACAACATCTTTAGGTTTTCCTTGATTTTACTTGCAAAAAATTTTTCATACTCTCTCTTTGCTTTCCTAATATCCCTTTTAATTGCCCCCCTGGACTTTCTATACTCGCGAGATTCTGCAGTATTTGGCTCTCGGTATCTGTAGCTTCCCTTTTTTTCTTGATTTTACCCTGCATCTCCCTAAACATCCAGGGAGCGCTAGGTTTGTTAGTCCCACCCTTTTTCTTTAAGGACACATACTTGCCCTGAACCCTCCGGATCTCCTCCTTGAATGCCTCCCACTGCTCTGTCACTGATTTACCTTTAAGTAGCTGTTTCCAGTCCACTGTGGCTAAATCACATCTCGGCTAACAAAGTTGGCTTTTTCCCAATTGAGAACTTTTATTCCTGATCTAACCTTGTCCTTTTCCATAACTACCTTAAATCTAACTGAATTATGATCACTAGCACCAGAATGCCCTCCCATTGATGCCCCTTCCACCTGCCCAGCTTCATTCCCCAAAACTAAATCCAGAACCGCCCCCTCCCCTGTTGGGCTTGCTACATGCTGGCAAAAAAAGTTCTCTTGAATGCATTTTAGGAATTCCGCACCCTCTATACCCTTCGTGCTAAATTTGTCCCAGTTAATATCAGGATAGTTGAAATCCCGTCCTATTACTGCCCTATAGTTTTTGCACTTCTCAGAAATGTGCCCACATATTTGCTCTTCTATCTCCCTCTCACTGTTTGGGGGTCTGTAGTACACACCCAGCAGTGTGATCGCCCTTTTATTATATGGCAATTATGGCCTTGTTTGATGATCCCTCTAACATATCATCCCTCCTCACAGCTGCAATAGTTTCTGTAATCAATACTGCGACTCCCCCCCCCCCCCCCCCCCCCCCCCCTCTTTACCCCCCTTTCTATCCTGTCTGAAAATCCTGTAGTCAGGAATGTTGAGCTGCCATACCTGCCCCTCTTTTAACCATGTCTCTGTTATGGCTATAATATCATACTCCCAAGTGTCTACCTTTGCTCTCAGCTCATCTGCCTTATTTGCTATACTCCTTGCATTGAAGAATATACCATTTAGTACAGCCAGACCTCCTTGTTGACCACTTTCTAGCCCTTGTTTCCTCTGTCCTTCAAATTCACTTACTACATTCTTGCTTTCCAATTTAAGCTTTACTGTGATTGAAAGGCTGCATTAGAGGGAGCAGCGTGCGGCGGCTCGGCCCGGAAATCGGCACGGTCCCGGCCTGCAAACCATCAGCAGGCCGGAGCCATCAGAGGGAGCAGCGAGCGACAGCATACCACTGCAGGAGGGCGACGGCGGCGAAGTCAGGTCACTGATTGCAGTGCGGACAGACACAGCAGGAGGGGCGAAGGAGCGGCAAGAGCTTGCAGAAGGAAGTGACCGGGGCCCAGAATCGGCGAGGGCCCAGGGGTAGCACGGGCCAACCCACACTGCGATATGTGTGCAGAGCTGGTCTCCAGTCATCTTGGGTAATCCTTGCCACTGGACCAAGACCTCGCTCTGTCAAGCCCGTGTGGTGACTGGTGTGCAACGGCCGCCACACGTTAAAAAAATCCACCCACAGGCATCTTCCACCCTCCAAGATGCAGTTCTGGATCTGGAATATTAGGTCCTTCATTGAAACACCTGTGAACTCATTTCTTTTTTGCGTGGAAACAAGTTATCCTTGCTTCGAAGGACTGTCTATGATGACTGAATCTATTCTCAGGTTCCCATCCCTAGCTAGTTTAAACCCTCTCCAACAGCACTAGCAACCCCCCCCCCCCCCCCCCCCAACGAGGATATTGGTCCCGGATCTGTTGCGATGCAACCCGTCTGGCTTGTACAGATCCCACCTCCCCTAGAAGCAGTCCCAATGCCTCAGGAATCTAAAGCCCTCCCTCCTGCACCATCTCTCCAGCCACACGTTCATCTGCTCTATCCTATTTCTGTACTCACTAACTCGTGGCACCGGGAGTAATCCGGAGATTACTACCTCTTTGAGGTCCTGCTGTTTAATCTCTTTCTAGCTCCCTAAACTCTTCCTGCAGGACCTCATCCCTCTTTCTACCTATGTCATTGGTCCTGAGGAGCATAGAACAGTGAATATTCTGACGCAATCCTGCAGGTATCACAGGGGAGGCCACAAGTAACATGCCAGAGACACGCTCATGCCGGTACAGACTTCACTACAAATGCAATGGGTTAACCAGACAGGATAACTGCTCAGAACTAATAAATGCCCAGAGAGCTGCGAGAGACAAGGGAGGAGAGTTGTGGGGCCCTAGTCGTCATTATGACGAAGTCACTGGACACTCGGAAGATCTCAATAGATTGGAAATAGGCTACGGTGGTGGTGTGTCTCTGCACCTTGTTACAAACTCACACGAGGCATGTATATATTGGACACTGTCACCCTATGACCTTCACTTTATTCCCAAGACCAAGGAGTGCTGACCCTGGGTGGGACCTCCCCTTTTCTATCTGGAAACCCAGGTGAGGAGTGTCTCTCGCAAGCTCACCCCCTGTGGTCAGGGTGTGCATTTCAAGGGTACAGGTACAGTGTGCATGAGTTACAGTTACATAACTATTACATAAGAACATAAGAATTAGGAACAGGAGTAGGTCATCTAGCCCCTCGAGCCTGCTCTGCCACTCAACAAGGTCATGGCTGATCTGGCCGTGGACTCAGCTCCACTTACCCGCCCGCTCCCCATAACCCTTAATTCCCTTATTGGTTAAAAATCTATCTATCTGTGATTTGAATACATTCAATGAGCTAGCCTCAATTGCTTCCCTGGGCAGAGAATTCCACAGAATCACAACCCTCTGGGAGAAGAAATTCCTTCTCAACTCAGTTTTAAATTGGCTCCCCCGTATTTTGAGGCTGTGCCCCCTAGTTCTAGTCTCCCCGACCAGTGGAAACAACCTCTCTGCCTCTATCTTGTCTATCCCTTTCATTATTTTAAATGTTTCTATAAGATCACCCCTCATCCTTCTGAACTCCCAACGAGTAAAGACCCAGTCTACTCAATCTATCATCATAAGGTAACCCCCTCATCTCCGGAATCAGCCTAGTGAATCGTCTCTGTACCCCCTCCAAGGCTAGTATATCCTTCCTTAAGTAAGGTGTCCAAAACGGCACACAGTACTCCAGGTGCGGCCTCACCAATACCCTGTACAGTTGCAGCAGGACCTCCCTGCTTTTGTACTCCATCCCTCTCGCAATGAAGGCCAACATTCCATTCACCTTCCTGATTACTTGATGCACCTGCAAACTAACTTTTTGGGATTCATGCACAAGGACCCCCAGGTCCCTCTGCACCGCAGCCTGTTGTAATTTCTCCCCATTCAAATAATATTCCTTTTTACTGTTTTTTTTCCCCCAAGGTGGATGACCTCACATTTTCCGACATTGTATTCCATCTGCCAAACCTTAGCCCATTCGCTTAATCTATCTAAATCTCTTTGCAGCCTCTCTGTGTCCTCTACACAACCCGCTTTCCCACTAATCTTTGTCTCATCTGCAAATTTTGTTACACTACACTCTGTCCCCTCTTCCAGGTCATCTATGTATATTGTAAACAGTTGTGGTCCCAGCACCGATCCCTGTGGCACACCACTAACCACCGATTTCCAACCCGAAAAGGACCCATTTATCCCGACACTCTGCTTTCTGTTCGCCAGCCAATTCTCTATCCATGCTAATACATTTCCTCTTACTCCGCGTACCTTTATCTTCTGCAGTAACCTTTTGTGTAGCACCTTATCGAATGCCTTTTGGAAATCTAAATACACCACATCCATCGGTACACCTCTATCCACCATGCTCGTTATATCCTCAAAGAATTCCAGTAAATTAGTTAAACATGATTTCCCCTTCATGAATCCATGTTGTCTGCTTGATTGCACTATTCCTATCCAGATGTCCCGCTATTTCTTCCTTAATGATAGCTTCAAGCATTTTCCCCACTACAGATGTTAAACTAACCGGCCTATAGTTACCTGCCTTTTGTCTGCCCCCTTTTTTAAACAGAGGCATTACATTAGCTGCTTTCCAATCCGCTGGTACCTCCCCAGAGTCGAGAATTTTGGTAGATTTTAACGAATGCATCTGCTATAACTTCCGCCATCTTTAGTGACCTGGGGTCGTAAGCCACCGGTTGGAGTCGGCCGTCATCGTTACCCTACTGTAATATGCACCCAACCCCGTAGGATGACGCATCACATGTTAAAACCAGTTTTTTTTACAGGGGTCATACAAAGTCAACAGTTTGTTGGAACACAGCAAGTTCCTCGCCTTATTGAAAGCCCGTTCTTGACAATCCCCCCAAAACCATTCTCAGCCTTTACGGAGGAGCATGTGTAACCGCTCCAACAATGTGCTTAAGTTCGGCAGAAAGTTCCCAAAATAGTTCAAAAGTCCCAGAAATTATCGCAACTCCGACGTGTTGCCGGGCCTGGGTGCCCGGCGAATCGCCTCAGTCTTTGATTCAGTGGGCTGGAGCCCATCTGCGGCAACCCTCCTGTCCAGGAACTCGACCTCGAGTCAAAAACACGCACTTGGCCTTTTCAGCCGCAAGCCTACCCGTTCCAATTGGCGTAGCACCTCCTCCAGGTTGCAGAGGTGTTCCTCGGTGTCTCGACCCGTTGTAAGTATGTCGTCTTGGAATTCGATCGTTCCAGGGATGGACCTGAGCAAGCTTTCTATCTTTCGCTGAAAGATAGCCGCTGCCAAACGAATGCCAAACGGGCACCTGTTGTAGACAAATAATCCTTTGTGATGGTGGTCAGAAGCTTGGAATCTTCAGCCAGTTCCTGAGTCATGTAGGCCGAAGTGAGGTCCAGCTTCGTGAACAGCTTGCCACCTGCCAGCGTGGCAAAGAGGTCCTCCGCTCTCGGGAGCGGGTATTGGTCTTGCAGCGGCACTCGGTTGATGGTGGCTTTGTAGTCGCCACAAATCCTAACCGAGCCATCTGCTTTGAGGACGGGACTTGCCCAGTCGCTGAATTCAACGGCCGAAATTATGCCCTCTCTGAGCAGCCTGTCCAGTTCACTTTCAATTTTCTCACGCATCACGTACGGCACCGCTCTGGCTTTGTGGTGCACTGGTCTGGCATCCGGAGTGATGCGTATCACTACTTTAGTGCCTTTGAACGTTCCGACACCGGGTTGAAAGAGTGACTCGAATTTTTGCAATACCTGCGAGCATGAACTTCACTCCACAGATGAAATGGCGTGCACATCCCCCCATTTCCAATTCATTTCAGCTAGCCAACTCCTCCTCAAAAGCGTGGGGCCATTTCCCAGAATAATCCAGAGTGGCAGCCGGTTCTGTAATCCATTATGCGTTACCACCAAGTTTGCACTGCCCAGCACTGGGACGATCTCTTTGGTGTACGTACGTAGCTGTGTCTCAATGCGTTCCAGTTTGGGCCTGCTAGCCCTGTGTGGCCATAGTGTCAAATTGTTGGGCGCTCATGAGTGGCTAGCTCCCGTATCCAGTTCCATGTGCACCAGGATGCCATTCAGTAAGACTTTCATCATCATGGATGGCGTTTTAGTGTATGAGCTGTGGATGTCAGGCACATGAACTCTCTGAACTTCAGCATCCATGGTTTTTCCCCAGGCCTCATCTTGCATTGCTGACCCCTCGTCTGGTTCCTTTGTCTCGCAGACTAGCCTCGCTACTGCCTTTTTGCACATCCTGGCCAAGTGTCCACTGATATTACAAATCCTACGGGTATACAGCTGGAACCTGCAGCTTTTGGCAGTGTGTCTACTCCCACACCTCCAGTGAGATTGCTGTTAACAAAAGGACTATTCCCAGGCATTCCTCTCTGATGGCCCGTTTGGCTGTTTCTAAGCACTCTGATGAGTGTTAATGGTCCCATCACGGGATGCATTGTTCCTCGTGATGGCGTGAATTGCTGATCCCCTTTCCATTGTCCCTGTTGCGGGCCCACCCTAGAGCTTGTTGCTGCCTGGGTGGTGTCGAATTGCCCTTGCCTGCCTGCCTGGGCGGTGTCAAATTGCCCTTGCCTGCCTGGTTCATCGCAACGTTAAAACCAGGGTTGCGTGGGTAAATTAGCTTGGTCTCCTCTTCCCCTGCCATAAAGGTCTGAGCTATCAACGCCACCCCTTCTAAAGTCAGGTCCTTGGTCTTTATGAGCTTCCTGAAAATGCCGGCATGATTAATGCCCTCGATGAAAAAGTCCCTCAACATCTCTCCCTTGCAGGCATCGGAGAACTTAGAGACTGGCCAAACGCTGCAGTTCCACCACGAAGTCCGAAATGTTTTAACCCTCCCGACGCCGGTGAGAGTAGAACCGGTGCCGGGCCATGTGTACGCTACTTGCCGGCTTGAGATGCTCACTGACCAGCTGGCTGAGCTCTTCGAAGGACTTGTCCGCTGGCTTTTGGGGTGCGAGCAGGTCTTTCATCAGCGCATACGTCTGTGGACCACAGCTGGTCAGTAGATGCGCCCTCCGCTTGTCAGCCGCTGTCTCTTCCCGCCAGTCCTTTGTGACAAAGCTCTGCTGGAGTCTTTCCACAAAGTCGTCCCAGTCCTCACCCACACAGTAACGTTCCTCTGTGCCACTGGTGGCCATCCTCGTGGTTCGGTGATTCCCATTTCTCGTCGCCAAATGTAATGTCTCTGCACCTTGTTACAAACTCACACGAGGCATGTATATATCAGACACGGTCACTCTGTGACCTTCACTTTATTCCCAGGACCAAGGAGTGCTGACCCTGGGTGGGACCTCCCCTTTTATACCTAAAAACCCAGGTGAGGAGTGTCTCCCACAAGCTCACCCCCTGTGGTCAGGGTGTGCATTTCAAGGCTACAGGTACAGTGTGCATGAGTTACAGTTGCATAACTATTGTCATTGCAAGATGGTGAAATACATGACAGGTGGGACGGACAGAAACATCCACTGTCTCCGTTCCATGTAAAATGATGGAATCCATTATCAGAAGTCAGATTAAGGATTATCAGTACAACAATTAGCTGGTTAACAGGATCAGCATGGGTCCTGAAAGGAACATGATGCCTGACCAACCCGTGCCAAGTCACTGGAAATCCCTGTGGTCTGTTCATAGAATCATTGAGATTTACAGCACAGAAGGAGGCCATTCAGCCCATTGTTTCCGTGCTGATCGAAAAATAATTATCGAGCCTAACCCCACTTTCCAACTCTCAGTCTGTAGCCTTGCAGTTTAAGGCATCTCGAGTGCATATCCAAGTACTTTTATGTGATGAGGGTTTCTGCCACTAGCACCCTTTCATCCAGTGAGTGCCAGACCTCCACCCCACCATCTCCTCAACTCCTCTCTAAGCCTTCTACCAATTACTTTAAATCTATGCTACCTGGTTATTTTCCTCTCCATTCTATAGAAACATAGAAAATAGGTGCAGGAGTAGGCCATTCGGCCCTTCGAACCTGCACCACCATTCAATAAGATCATGGCTGATCATTCCCTCAGTACCCCTTTCCTGCTTTCTCTCCCTACCCCTTGATCCCCTTAACTGTAAGGGCCATATCTAACTCCCTCTTGAATATATCCAATGAACTGGCATCAACAACTCTCTGCGGCAGGGAATTCCACAGGTCAACAACTCTTGAGTGAAGAAGTTTCTCCTCATCTCAGTCTTAAATGGCTTACCCCTTATCCTAAGACTATGTCCCCTGGTTCTGGACTTCCCCAACATCGAGAACATTCTTCCCGCATCTAACCTGTCCAAGCCCCTCATAATTTTATACACTTCAATTAAGGCTCCCCTCGGTATCCTCTCTTCCAAAGTGAACAACCCCAGCCTATCCAATCTTTCGTCATAGCGAAAATTCTCGAGTCCAGGCAACATCCTCACAAATCTCCTCTGTACCCTCTTTAGTGCAATCACAACTTTCCTGTAATGCAGTGACCAGAACTTCACGCAATACTCTAGCTGCGGCCTAACTAATGTTTTATACAATTCAAGCATAACCTCCCTGCTCTTGTATTCTATGCCTCGGCTAATAAAGGCAAGCATTCCATTTGCCTTCTTAACCACCTTATCTTCCTGGCCTGCTACCTTCAGGGATCTGTGGACCTGCACTCCAAGGTCCCTTTGTTCCTCTATACTTCTCAGTGTCCAACCATTTAATATCTATTTCCTTGCCTTAGTAGCCCTCCCCAAATGGGCAGTCGGGCAAATTGATCCCAGACTTGTTACCTGTGCTGTTTAGGAGCCAACTAGTAGGAGGTGTGAAAGAGCAGTGAAGTGATTCATCCTTGAAATTTACACTTCTCTGGATTAAATTCCATTTGCCACTGTTCTGCCTACCTGACCAGTCTATTGATATCTTCCTGCAGTCTACAGCTTTCTTCCTCACCATCAACCACACGGACAATTTTTGTATCATCTGCAAACTTCTTAATCGTGTCCCCTACATTGAAGTCTAAATTATTGATATATACCACAAAAAGCAAGTGACCCAGGACTGAGCCCTGTGGAACCCCCACTGGAAACAGCCTTGCAGTTACAAAAACATCCATCGACCATTACTCTTTGCTTCCTGCCACTGAGCCAATTTTGGATCCAACTTGCCACTTTGTCCTGGATCCCATGGGCTTTTACTTTTCTAACCAATGAGTCATGTGGGGCCTTGTCGAAAGCCTTGCTAAAATCCATGTAGATTACATCAAACGCAGTACCCTCATTGACTCTCCTTGTTACCACCTCAAAAAAAAATTCAATCAAGCTGGTCAGACTTGATCTTCTCTTAAATCCATGCTGACTGTCCTTGATTAATTCGTGACTTTCTAAATGATATACTTTCCCTCAGAATTTTTCCAATAATTTTCCCACCACTGAGGTTAGGCTGACTGGCCTGTAATTACTCAGTCTATCCCTTTCTCCCTTCTTAAACAAAGGTACTACATTAGCAGTCCTCTGGCACCACACCTGTAGCCGGAGAGGATTGGAAAATGATGGTCAAAGCCACTGCTATTTCCTCTTTTGCTTCTCTTAACAGCCTGGGATACATTTCATCCGGGCCTGGAAATTTAAATACTTTCAAAGATGCTAATCCTCTTAATACTTCCTCTCTCTATATTTATCTCATCTAATATTTCACACTCCTCCTCCTTAACTACAATGTCTGCATTGTCCCTCTCTTCTGTGAAGACAGGCGCAAAGCGTTCATTAAGAACCATATCCCTGACTTCTGCCTCCACACACACATTACCTTTATGGCCCTACTCTTTCCTTGACTGTTGATAAAGTTCCACTTGAAAGTCTTCTAATAAACTCAAATCTGAAGGGGCTCGGGAGTCCTGGCAATAGATAGAAAGCTAATTGAAGGATCGAGAACGATGACTAGAAGAGTAATGTCAGTGCTGAAGGAGAGGTGCAGGGCTGCTGGTGGTTGTGCTGAAGGATGTGCTGAGGGATGTGATGAGTGTGAGAGAGGGGGAGGATGTGCTGGGGGGGGGGGAGGAATGTGTTGATTGCAGGTGAGGTGGTGGGGGGAATTCCGGGTCTCGGTATGTTTGGGGGGGGGTCCCAAGGCTCGGTGTGTTGGGGGGTGTCCCAGGGCTCGGTGTGTTGGGGGGGGGGGGGGGGTCCCAGGGCTTGGTGTGTTGGGAGGGGGGGGTCCCAGGGCTCGGTGTGTTGGGGGTCCCAGGGCTCGGTACCGGGCCTACAACTTTTTCTGATTGAGAAACTCTACAAGTGGCTTAATTATCTAAAATTACAGAGATGTTGAAATATTGAGAGTCAGCAAGACTGAGAGCAATGAATTTCAATGCAGGTAAGTTCAGTGCCACTCGCAACGCCTCAGATAATGGAGCCGTCCATGCAGCAAGACCTGGACAACCTCCAGGTTTGGGCTGATAAGTGGCAAGTAACATTCGCACCACACAAGTGCCAGGCAATGACTATCTCCAACAAGTGAGAGTCTAACCACCTCCCCTTGATATTCAATGGCATTACCATCGCCGAATCCCCCACCAACAACATCCTGGGAGTCACCATTGACCAGAAACTTAACCGGACCAGCCACATAAATACTGTGGCTACAAGAGCGGGTCAGAGGCTGGGTATTCTGCGGCGAGTGTCTCACCTCCTGACTCCCCAAAGCCTTTCCACCATCTACAAGGCACAAGTCAGGAGTGTGATGGAACATTCTCCAGTTGCCTGGATGAGTGCAGCTCCAACAACACTCGAGAAGCTCGACACCATCCAGGACAAAGCAGCCGCTTGATCGGCACGCTATCCACCACCTTCAACACTCACTCCCTCCACCACCGGCGCACCGTGGCTGCAGTGTGTCCCATCTACAAGATGCACTGCAGCAACTCGCCAAGGCTTCTTCGGCAGCACCTCCCAAACCCGTGACCTCTACCACCTAGAAGGACAAGGGCAGCAGGCGCATGGGAACACCACCACCTCCACGTTCCCCTCCCAGTCACACACCATCCTGACTTGGAAATATATCGGCCGTTCCTTCATCGCCGCTGGGTCAAAATCCTGAAACTCCCTCCCTAACAGCACTGTGGGAGCACCTTCACCACACGGACTGCAGCGGTTCAAGAAGGCGGCTCACCACCACCTTCTCGAGGGGCAATTAGGGATGGGCAATAAATGCCGGTCTGGCCAGCGACGCCCACATCCCAGAAATGAATTTGTTTTAAAGGGCGGTCATCCGCTTTGGTCTCGCAAAGAATAGATCCAAGCAATGTTGCCTGAAATTTCTGTTTGCTACACAGCCCATGGAATCATAGAATGGTTACAGCACGGAAGGTGGCCATTCGGCCCATCGAGCCCGTGCTGGCTCTGCCAGTCCCACTGCCTGCCATTTTCCCGTAGCCCTGCAATTTTTTCCCTTCAGATACTTATCCAACTCTCTTTTGAAAGCCACGATTGAGTCTGCCTCCACCACCCTTTCAGGCACTGCATTCCCGATCTTGACCACTCGCTGCGTAAACTTTTTTTCTTACATCTCCTCTAATTCTTTTGCCAATCACTTTAAATCTGTATCCTCTGGTTCTTGACCCTTCTGCCAATGGGAACAGTTTCTCTCTACTCTGTCCAGATCCCTCATGATTTTGAACACCTTGATGAAATCTCCTCTCAACCTTCTCTGCTCTAAGGAGAACAACCCCAGCTTCCTCAATCTATCTTCGTAACTGAAGTCCCTCATCACGGGAATCATTCTCGTAAATCTTTTCTGCACCCTCTCCAAGGCCTTCACATCCTTCCTAAAGCCCAGAATTGGACACACTACTCCAGTTGGGGCCGAACCAGTGTTTTATACTGGTTCATCCTAACTTCCACGCTTTTGTACTCTCTGCCTCTATTTATGAAGCCCAGGATCCCAGAAGCTTTTATAACCACTTTCTCAACCTGCTCTGCCACCTTCAATGATTTATGCCCATATACCCCCAGGTCTCTCTGTCCATGCACCTCCTTTAGGATTGGAACTCTTGAGTTTATATATCGTCGTCTCAATCTTTCTACCGAAATGTATCACTTCTCACTTTTCTACATTAAATTTCATCTGCCACGTGTCCACCCATTCCACCAGCCTGTCTATGTCCTCTTGAATCTATCACTATCCTCCTCACTGTTCACTGTACTTCCAAGTTTTGTCTCATCTGCAAATTTTGAAATTGTGCCCTGTACACCCAAGTCCAAGTCATTAATATATATCCAGAAAAGCAGTGGTCCCAGTACCAACCCCTGGGGAACACCACTGTATACCTTCCTCCAGTCCGATAAACAACCGTTCACCACTACTCCCTGTTTCCAGTCACTGAGCCAATTCCCTATCCAGGTCTCTCTGTCCATGCACCTCCTTTAGGATTGGAACTCTTGAGTTTATATATCGTCGTCTCAATCTTTCTACCGAAATGTATCACTTCTCACTTTTCTACATTAAATGCTGCCACTGTCCCTTTAATTCCATGGGGTTCAACTTTGCTGCAAGCCTATTATGTGGCACTTTATCAAATGCCTTTTGGAAATCCTTGTACGCCGCGTCAACCATCAACCGCATTACCTGCATCAACCCTCTGTTACCTCATCAAAAAACTCAATCCGATTGGTTAAACACAATTTGCCTTTAACAAATCCATGCTGGCTTACCTTAACTAATCCACCCCTATCCGAATGATTTTGTCCCTGGTTATGGTTTCTAAAAGCTTCCCCACTACCGAGGTTAAACTGACTGGCCTGTAGTTGTTGGGTTTATCTTTATATCATTTTTTGAACAAGGGTGTAACATTTGCAATTCTCCAGTCCTCTGACACCATCCTAGTATCGAAGGAGGATTGAAATATTATGGCCAGTACCTCTGCGATTTCCACCCTCAATTTCTTCAGCATCCTAGTATGCATCCTATCCACTCCTGGGACCCCCCCCCCCCCCCCCCCCCCCACCACCACTGGTAATTTAAATACAGCCAGCCTTTCTAATGCCTCTATCAATTTTTATCCTATCAAGTGTCTCCACTACATACTCCTTCACTGTGTCTAGGCGGAGTCTTTGCTAGTGTTGGGGAGGGTTTAAATTAACAAAGCAGGGGGATGGGTATCTATGCAGGAAGGCAGAGGGAAGTAAAAAGGGGGCAGAAGCAAAAGGTAGGAAGGAGAAAAGCAAGAGTGGAGGGCAGAGAAATCAAGGGCAAAAATCAAAAAGGGCCACATTACAACATAATTCTAAAAGGACAAAGAATGTTTAAAAAAACAAGCCTGAAGGCTGTGTGTCTCAATGCGAGGAGCATTCGCAATAAGGTGGATGAATTAACTGCGCAGATAGCTGTTAATGAATATGATATAATTGGGATTACGGAGACATGGCTCCAGGGTGACCAAGGCTGGGAACTCAACATCCAGGGGTATTCAATATTCAGGAAGGATAGACAGAAAGGAAAAGGAGGTGGGGTAACGTTGCTGGTTAAAGAGGAAATTAACGCAATTGTAAGAAAGGGCATTAGCTTGGATGATGTGGTATCTATATGGGTAGAGCTGCAGAACACCAAAGGGCAGAAAACATTAGTAGGAGTTGTGTACAGACCACCAAACAGTAGTAGGGAGATTGGGGATGGCATCGAACAGGAAATTAGGGACGCGTGCAATAAGGGTACAACAGTTATCATGGGTGACTTTAATCTGCATATTGATTGGGCTAACCAAACTGGCGGGGTTGGACAGGAAGAATGTTCCCGATGTTTGGGAAGTCCAGAACCAGGGGACACAGCCTAAGGATAAGGGGTAAGCCATTTAGGACTGAGATGAGGAGAAACTTCTTCACTCAAAATTGTGAACCTGTGGAATTCTCTGCCACAGAGAGTTGTTGAGGCCAGTTCGTTAGATATATTCAAAAGGGAGTTAGATGTGGCCCATACGGCTAAAGGGATCAAAGGGTATGGAGAGAAAGCAGGAATGGGGTACTGAAGTTGCATGATCATAATGAATGGTGGTGCAGGCTCGAAGGGCCGAATGGCCTACTCCTGCACCTATTTTCTATGTTTCTATGTCTGTGACAACATCCTCTTCCTCGGTGAAGACAGATGCAAAGTACTTGTTTAGTATCTCTGCCATATCCCCAGTCTCCATGTATAGGTCTCCCTTTTGGTCCCTAATCGGCCACATGTCTCCTCTTACCACCCTTTTATTATTTATATGCCTATAGAAGACTAATGGATTAACTTTTATGTTGGTTGCCGTTCTATTCTTATGCCTGGTCTTTGCCCCTCTTGTTTTCTTTTTCATTTCCCCTCTGACTTTTCTATAGCCTGATTCTCAGATGTATTTGCAACATGACGTCTGTCTTACGCGCTCTTTTTCTGCTTCTTCATATTCTTTTTCTGCTTTGTCATCCAGGGAGCTCTGACTTTAGTTGCCCTGCCTTCTCCCACCTAGTGGGAATGTACCTCAACTGTACCTGAACTATTTCCTCTTTAAAGGCAGCCCATTGTTCCATTACAGTAATGCCTGCCAACCTTGGATTCCAGCCCATTCAGATTTCTGCACAGCGAGGTTATTTCCATTGTAAACCTGCCTAGCAGCTTCCCCAGGCTGCTGCACGGCCATTATCGAAACATATAAGATAATGAGCGGGCTCGACGAGGTGGATGCAGAGAGGATATTTCCACTCATAGGGGAAACTAAAACTAGGGGACATAATCTCAGAATAAAGGGCCACCCATTTAAAACTGAGATGAGGAGGAATTTCTTCTCAGAGGGTTGTAAATCTGTGGAATTCTCTGCCCCAGAGAGCTGTGGAGGCTGGGTTATTGGATATATTTAAGGCGGAGATAGACAGATTTTTGAGCGATAAGGGGTTATGGGGAGTGGGCAGGGAAGTGGAGCTGAGTCCATGATCAGATCAACCATGATTTTATTAAATGGCGGAGCAGGCATGAGTTGCCAGGTGGCCTACTCCTGCTCCTATTTCTTATGTTTTTTGTATTAACAAGAACAGCGGAGGCCCAAAGAGATTTCATAGAAACAATCAGAGAAATTTACAGCGCGGAAGGAGGCCATTTGGCCCATCGTGTCCGCGCCGGTCGACAAAGAGCTACCCAGCCTAATCCCACTTTCGAGCTCTCGGTTCGTAGCCCTGTAGGTTACGGCACTTCAAGTGCACATCCAAGTACTTTTTAAATGTGGTGAGGGTTTCTACCTCTACCACCCTTTCAGGCAGTGAGTTCCACCTTACTCCCTCTGGGTGAGAGAACTTCTCTTCAACTCCCCTCTAAATCTCCTACCAATTACTTTCAATCTATGCCCCCTGGTTATTGACCCCTCTGCTAAGGGAAATAGGTCCTTCCCATCCACTCTCTCTAGGCCCCTCATAATTTAAAGGACATGTTAGTTTGCAAGTTCTGATTGGGCCCCCTTGATGACAAGTCATTGGAGGATAAGATGCACCCAACAGTTTCTCTGCAATTAGATCTTCCCTGCCTACGTAATCAGTAACTTTGCAAAGTGTAATTCGAGCCATTCTTGCTGCCGAATCCAAAAAAAGAAAAGGCCGCATTTATATAGCGCCTTTCATGCCCACTGGACGTCTCAAAGCACTTTACAGCCAATGAAGTACTTTTAAAGTGTAGTCACTCTTGTAATGTTGGGATCCAGACAAAATTGAGCTCACTTGATCAGACAGAGCTCACTCTCACAGGTGAAGACCTCTTCCCACAACCCCCCAAACAAGTTTCTGCCCCCCACCCCGAAGTTCCTGACCCCCTCACCCCTGTCCAAGTGCCTGACCTCCTCCTCCTCCTCCCCTCCCCCTCCGTGTGGGTCACGAATTGTTAACGGGTTTATTGAGTATGAAATGAACAGTCCAGAGATGTCACTTGCCACACACACCGAGCTTTCTGAGAAATCAACCAGGTGTAGGGGGAGGAGAGGGAGAACGTGGTGGGAGTGGGGTTGGAGTATTTTCTGATCCAGCTTACCATCTGGATCACCTTCTCTCTCCCAACCCCCCTCCCCTCCCCTTTAGATCGGGATCACATTCTTCCAACATCCCCAAGAGCTTTCCGTGCTCTTTACCCCACCCCTCTCCGCGTGTTCCTGACCACTCCCCTCTTCCCCCTCCGATCCTCTCTACCGTCCCTGCTGTCTCCCACGCTCTCTCCCTCTCTCTCTCCTCCCCCGCCCCCCCCCCCCCCCCAAAACTGATCCCCTCTCTCTCTGCCTCCTCCCAATCACTCGCTGCCCCATTCGATCTCTCTTGAGAAGGTGGTGGTGAGCCGCCGCTTTAAACTACAGTCCGTGTGGTGAAGGTGCTCCCAGTGTTTTTAGGGAGGGAGTTCCAGGATTTGGACCCAGAGACAACGAAGGAACGACGATAAATTTCCAAGTCAGGATAGTGTATGACTTGGAAGAGAACGTGGAGGTGGTGGTGTTCCCATGTGCCTGTGCCCTTGTCCTTATAAGAACATAAGAAATAGGAACAGGATAGGTGATACAGCCCCTCGAGCCTGCTCTGCCATTCAATAAGATTATGGCTGATCTGATCCTGGACTCGGCTCCACCTCCCTGCCAGCTCCCCATAACCCCTTATCCCTTTATCGTTTATGTTGTGTATGGAGAAAGTCAGACAGAGCACTGTGAGCTCAAAGTAAAGTGTGACCGTAGGCTTTTATTGCAGGTCTCCAGAGTGCCTCTCCAACCTGTGAAGCCTCCTTAAATACCTGTGCTCCCAAGGGATTATGGGATCCCTTGGGACTCCAGGGGATGAGCCCTCTGGTGGCTGTACAGAGTAAATACAAGTATACATATATAACAACACTCGCCCCCCCCCCCCAAAAGTCAATAGTGTAATTATTTACAATGTGAATCGATCTGGGGCCCTTCTTGCCCGGGTTGATCATTTCGGTGTGAAAGCTGGTGTTGTTGAATCCTTTGTTGGGCCCTCGCTGTGCTGCTGGCCTTGCTGGGCTGCCTGGTGTATTGGGCCCTGCTGGGCTGCTGTGGGTGATGGGTTCTGCTTCGTGGTCAACCGTGATGTCGGTTGCCACTGGTGTGTATGTTGGGGGATCAAAAAAGGTAGGGTCCAAGGTGGGTTGCTCAGAATAGTCCGTGAATCTGAGTTTGATTTGGTCCAAGTGTTTCCGGTGAATGAGTCCATTTGAAAGTTTGACCCGAAACACCCTGCTCCCCTCCTTGGCCATGACAGTGCCGGGAAACCACTTGGGACCTTGTCCATAATTTAATACAAATACAGGATCATTGATTTCAATCTCGCGTGATATATTTGCGCTATCATGGTATGCACTTTGTTGAAGCTGCTTGCTCTCTACCTGTTCATGTAGATCAGGGTGAACCAACGAGAACCTTGTCTTAAGTGCTCTTTTCATGAGCAGTTCAGCAGGTGGGATCCCAGTGAGTGAGTGGGGTCTCCTGCGGTAGCTCAGCAGGACTCGGGATAGGCGAGTCTGCAATGAACCTTCAGTTACCCTCTTCAAGCCTTGCTTGATGGTTTGCACTGCTCTCTCTGCCTGACCATTGGACTCTGGTTTAAACGGGGCAGATGTGAAACTTTGATCCCGTTATGGGTTATGAATTCTTTGAACTCAGCACTGGTAAAACATGGCCCATTGTTGCTCACCAGGACATTGGGTAAACCGTGTGTGGCAAACATGGCCCGCAGATTTTCAGTAGTGGCAGCGGACGTGCTAGCCGACATTATCTCACATTCAATCCACTTGGAGTACACGTCTACAACCACAAGGAACATTTTACCCAAGAATGGGCCTGCATAGTCGACGTGTACCCTAGACCATGGTTTGGAGGGCCAAGACCATAAACTTAGCGGCACCTCCCTGGGTACGTTGCTTAACTGCGAGCATGTATTACATCTGTGAACGCAAGACTCTTAAGTCCACATCGATACCGGGACACCACACGTGGGATCTGGCTATCGCTTTCATCATTACGATGCCTGGGTGGATACTGTGGAGGTCACTGATGAAGGTGTCTCTGCTCTTCTTGGGAATCACTACTCGATTGCCCCACAGAAGGCAGTCTGCCTGTATAGACATTTCATCTTTGCGCTGCTGGAACGGCTTTATCTCTTCCTACATTTCCACTGGGACACTGGACCAGCTCCTGTGAAGCACACAGCTTTTAACTAAAGATAATAAGGGATCCTGGCTTGTCCTGGTTTTGATCTGGGCAGTGACGGGTGATTGCTCACTCTCAAATGCTTCCATAATGGCTAGATCTGCAGGCTGCGCCATTTCCACCCCCTTGCTGGGCAATGGCAGCCTACTGAGAGCCTCGGTGCAGTTTTCTGTGGTGGATGGTATAGTTGTATGCCGACAATGTGAGCGCCGATCTCTGGATGCGGGCCGATGAGTTGGTATTTATCCCTTTACTCTCGGAAAACAGGGATATAAGTGGCTTATGGTCAGTTTCCAATTCGAATTTTAACCCAAACAGGTATTGATGCATTCTCTTTACCCCATAGACACACGCTAACGCTTCTTTCTCAATCATGCTGTAGGCTCTCTCAGCCTTAGACAGACTCCTGAATACATAAGCAACCGGTTGCAGTTTCCCAAAATCATTGGCTTGTTGCAATACACACCCGAAGCCATATGATGACGCATCACATGCTAGGACCAAACGCTTACATGGATCATACAGCACAAGCAATTTGTTTGAGCATAACAATTTTCTCGCTTTTACAAAGACATTTTCTTGGCTTTTGCCCCAAATCCATTCACCCCCCCCCCCCCCCCCCTTTTTTTGTAGTAAGACATGTTACCAAAGTAGTTCAGGAGTCCCAGAAACGACCGCAGCTCCATCACGTTCTGTGGCCTCGGTGCGTCTCGATTTGCTTCCATCTTCGCGTTGGTGGGCCTGATGTCGTCCGCCGCAATCCTCCTTCCCAAGAACTCCACTTCAGGCACCAGGAAAACGCACTTCGAATGTTTTAACCTGAGCCCTACGCGGTTGAGTCGACTAAGAACCTCCTCCAGGTTCTGCAGGTGCTCGACTGTGTTCCGACCTGTGACCAAGATATCATCCTCGAAGACCACGGTGTGCTGGACCAACTTCTATAAGCTTTCCATGTATCTCTGGAATATCGGCGCCGCTGATCGGATTCCAAATGGGCATCTATTATAAACAAAAAGACCTTTGTGCGTGTTGATGCAGGTGAGGACCTTCGATGATTCCTCCAGTTCCTGCGTCATGTAGGCAGAAGTCAGATCCAGCTTCGTGAATGTCTTTCTTCCCGCCAGCATTGCAAAGAGGTCGTCAGCCTTTGGTAGTGGGCATTGGTCCTGCAGGGAGAAACGATTGATAGTTACTTTGTAATTGCCAAAGATTCTGATGGTGCCGTCTCCCTTGAGGACTGGGACAATAGGACTGGCCCACTCGCTGAACTGGATCAGTGAAATGATGCCCTCTCGTAGCAGCCGGTCTAGCTCCATCTCTACCCTTTCTCTCATCATGTACGGGACTGCTCTCGCCTTGTGATGGATGGGTCGCGCCCCCGGAATTAGGTGGATCTGCCCTTTTTCTCCTTGGAATTTCCCGATGTCTGGTTCGAACAGTGAAGGAAATTTGTTTAAGACCTGGGCACACGAAGTGTCGTCAGTGGGCGATAGCGCTCGGACGTCGTCCCAGTTCCAGTGTATCTTTCCCAGCCAGCTCCTGCCGAGCAGCGTCAGACCATCGCCCGGTACCACCCTAGCTTGTGCACCGCTCCATCTTAGGAGACCTTTACGGAAGCACTGCTGATTACAGGAATCAATTCTTTCATATAAGTTCTTAGTTTCGTGCAAACTGGAGTTGAGACTGGCCTTGAGGCCTTGTTGCACCACAATCTTTCGAAAGTCTTTTTGCCCATGATGGACTGGCTCACGTCCGTGTCCAGCTCCATTGACACCGGGAGTCCATTTAGTTCAAAATTCAGCATTATCGGGGGACAATTCGTGGTGAATGTATGCACCCCATGTACCTCTGCCTCCTCGGTCTGAGGCTCTGGTTTGTCGTAATCCTCCGTGGATCTGCCCTCCTCTGCAACATGGTGGTTTTCAGGTTTAACAGGCTTTGCAGCTCACCTGCACACTCATTGGAGGTGTCCCATTGTTCCACAGCCCTTGTAAACGTACTCTTTGAATCGGCATGAATGGAAACTATGATCACCCCTGCAGCGCCAACAAGGTGTTAACGGTCTAGCATTCATCACCCTTGATGGTGGACTCTGAGTCATCTGTGGACATGCAGCTGCAGGTATGTGTAACCTGCCCTGTACGTTACGATTCGAAAACATCACTTTGTTCACAGTACTTGTAGCAGCCCTTGTGTGCTGAGAGATTTGATTTGTATTATCACTGGTGGCAATGAATGCCTGGGCTATTGCTATGGCCTTACTCAAGGTTGGGGTCTCTACAGTCAAAAGTTTGCGAAGTATGGTTTCGTGGCCAATGCTAAATACGAAAAGGTCTTTGAGCATGTGCTCCAAACGTCCTTCAAATTCGTAATGTCCTGCAAGGCGTCTTAACTCGGTGACATAACTCGCCACTTCCTGGCCTTCAGACCTTTTGTAAATATAGAACCAGTACCTCGCCATCGGAATGCTTTCCTTTGGTTTCAAATGCTCTCACACCAGTGTGCACAAATCATTGTACAATTTCTCCGTGGGTTTCACTGGAGAGAGCAGATTCTTCATGAGGCCATACGTTGGTGCCCCAGAGACGGTGAGGAGGATCACCCTTCATTTGGCAGTGCCGTCTTCCCCATCTAGCTTGTTGGCCACGAAGTATTGGTCGAGTTGATCGACAAAAGTTTCCCAATCATCTCCCTCTGAGAAGTTCTCCAGGATGCCACTGTTCTCTGCATCTTTGGGTTTGCTATCTGTATCTCATCGCCAGTTGTTATGTATGGAGAAAGAGTCAGACTGAGCTCAAAGTAAAGTGTGACCGTAGTCTTTTATTGCAGGTCTCCAGAGTGCCTCTCCAACCTGTGAAGCCTCCTTAAATAGCTGTGCTCCTAAAGGGATTATGGGATCCCTTGGTACTCCAGGGGAAGAGCCCTCTGGTGGTTGTACAGAGTAAATACAGGTCCACATATATAACAGTTTAAGAAACTGTCTATTTCTGTCTTAAATTTATTCAATGTCCCAGCTTCCACAGTTCTCTGAGGCAGTGAATTCCACAGATTTACAACCCTCAGAAAATAAATTTCTCCTCATCTCAGTTTTAAATGGGCGGCCCCTTATTGTAAGATCATGCCCTCTAGTTCTAGTTTCCCCCATCAGTAGAAACAGCCTCTCTGCATCCACCTTGTTGAGCCTCCTCATAATTTTATACGGTTCGATAAGATCACCTCTCATTCTTCTGAATTCCAATGAGTAGAAGCCCAACCTACTCAACCTTTCCTCATAAGTCAATTCCCTGATCCCCAGAATCAACCTAGTGAACCTCTGAACTGCCTCCAAAGTAAGTATAATCCTTTCGAAAATATATAAACCAAAACTGCACGCAGTATTCCAGGTGTGGCCTCACCATTACCCAGTATAGTTGCAGCAAGACTTCTCTGCTTTTATACTCCATCCCCTTTGCAATAAAGGCCAAGATTCCATTGGCCTTCCTGATCACTTGCTGTGCCTGAATAGTATCCTTTTGTGTTTCATCCACAAGTACCCCTAGGTCCTGCTGTACTGCAGCACTTTGCAATCTTTCTCCATTTAAATAATAACTTGCTCTTCGATTTTTTTTTTCTGCCAAAGTGCATGACCTCACACTTTCCAACATTATACTCCTGCCAAATTTTTGCCCCCTCACTTAGCCTGTCCATGTCCTTTTGCAGATTTTTTGTGTTCTCCTCACACATTGCTTTTCTTCCCAATTTTATCAGCAGCAAACTTGGCTATGTTACACTCAGTCCCTTCTTCCAAGTCCTTAATATAGATTGTAAATAGTTGGGGTCCCAGCACTGATCCCTGCGGCGCCCCACTAGTTACTGGTTGCCAACCAGCGAATGAACCATTTATCTCGGATCTCTGTTTTCTGTTAGTTAGCCAATCCTCTATCCATGCTAATATATTACCCCCAACCCCGTGAACTTTTATCTTGTGCAGTAACCTTTTATGTGGCACCTTGTCAAATATCTTCTGGAAGTCCAAATACATCACATCCACTGGTTCCCCTTTATCCACCCTGCTCGTTACATCCTCAAAGAATTCCAGCAAATTTGTCAAACACGACTTCCCCTTCATAAATCCATGTTGACTCTGCCTGACCAAACTTTGCTTTTTCAAATGTCCTGCTACTGCTTCTTTAATAATGGACTCCAACATTTTCCCAGCCACAGATTTTAGGCTAACTGGTCTATAGTTTCTTGCTTTTTGTCTGCCTTTTTTAAATAGGGATGTCACATTTGCAGTTTTCCATATTTGCAGTTTTCCAATCTGCTGGGACCTCCTATCGGAGGTGGAGGTCGCAGGTTTGGGAGGTGCTGTCGAAGAAGTCGTGGCGAGTTGCTGCAACCAACAGAGAACAGAGAGTCGAGATAAATGGTTCATTCTCGGGTTGGCAATCAGTAACCAGTGGGGTGCCGCAGGGATCAGTGCTGGGACCCCAACTATTTACAATCTATATTAACGATTTGGAAGAAGGGACTGAGTGTAACGTAGCCAAGTTTGCTGACGATACAAAGATGGAAGGAAAAGCAATGTGTGAGGAGGACACAAAAAATCTGCAAAAGGACATAGACAGGCTAAGTGAGTGGGCAAAAATTTGGCAGATGGAGTGTAATGTTGGAAAGTCTGAGGTCATGCACTTTGGCAGAAAAAAATCGAAGAGCAAGTTATTATTTAAATGGAGAAAGATTGCAAAGTGCCGCAGTACAGCGGGACCTGGGGGTACTTGTGCATGAAACACAAAAGGATAGTATGCAGGTACATCAAGTGATCAGGAAGGCCATTGGTATCTTGGCCTTTATTGCAATGGGGATGGAGTATAAAAGCAGGGAAGTTTTGCTATAGCTATATAAAGTATTGGTGAGGCCACACCTGGAATATTGAGTGCAGTTTTGGTTTCTATATTTCCGAAAGGATATACTTGCTTTGGCGGAGAGAGAGCGGTGGTGGTGGGGAACGTTGAGAGAAGGGGAGGAAGGAGAGAGGGAGAGAGTGCGTCTGGGGCTAGAGAGGGAGCCTGGGGGAGGGGGAAATCGGAGGGGAGAGAGGGAACTCAGAAGACGGATCACGTTCTTCCAACCCACTGGTGCGTGCAAGCTTGGTGCATGTGTTACAAAGGACATCGTTGGGATGGATGAAATCCAGAAGTCACGACACTGTCACTATTCACCATACCCAATAAACCTGTTAATCTGCACACAATGCTCCATCTATGTTGGGGTGGGAGGGAAAGGTCTTGCACTTGGGTAAGGGTCTTCAGCTGGCGGAGGCAGCACTTGCGCTGGGGTAACAACGACATAGGTTTAAAAAAAGGGATGAGGTCCTACCAGACGAATTTAAGGAGCTAGGAGCTAAATTAAAAAGTAGGACCGCAAAAGTAGTAATCTCGGGATTGCTACCAGTGCCACCACGTACTAGTCAGAGTAGGAATCGCAGGATAGCGCAAATGAATACGTGGCTTGAGCAGTGGTGCAGCAGGGAGGAATTCAAATTCCTGGGGCATTGCAACAAGTTCTGGGGGAGGTGGGACCAGTACAAACTGGACGGTCTGCACCTGGGCAGGACCGGAACCAATGTCCTAGGGGGAGTGTTTGCTAGTGCTGTTGGGGAGGAGTTAAACTAATATGGCAGGGGGATGGGAACCAATGCAGGGAGACAGAGGGAAACAAAAAGGAGATGAGTAAAAGTGGAGGGCAGAGAAACCCAAGGCAAAAAACAAAAAGGGCCACTGAACATAAAGGGGCTGCAGGAGGGGTCAAAACTAAAAATCATGGTTTAAAAACTAGTATTAAAACACTCTATACCGAAATGCACGCAGCATTCGAAATAAAGTAAATGAGTTGACGGCACAAATCATTACAAATGGGTATGATTTGGTGGCCATTACAGAAACATGGTTGCAGGGTGGCCAAGACTGGGAATTAAACAAATAGGGGTATCTGACAATTTGGAAAGATAGACAAGAAGGGAAAGGAGATGGGGTAGCTCTGTTAATAAAGGATGATATCAGGGCAGTTGTGAGAGACGATATTGGCTCTAATGAACAAAATGTTGAATCATTGTGGGTGGAGATTAAAGATAGTAAGGGGAAAAAGTCACTGGTGGGCATAGTTTATAGGCCCCCAAATAATAACTTCACGGTGGGGCAGGCAATAATCAAGGGAATAATGGAGGCATGTGAAAAAGGAACGGCAGTAGTCATGGGGGATTTTAACCTACATATCGATTGGTCAACTCAAATCGCACGGGGTAGCCTGGAGGAGGGATTCATAGAATGATTACGGGATTGTTTCTTAGAACAGTATGTAACAGAACCTACAAGGGAGCAAGCTATCTTAGATCTGGTCCTGTGTAATGAGACAGGAAAAATAAACGATCTCCCAGTAAAAGATCCTCTCGGAATGAGTGATCACAGTATGGTTGAATTTGTAATACAGATTGAGGGTGAGGAAGTTGTGTCAGAAACGAGCGTACTATGCTTAAACAAAGGGGACTACAGTGGGATGAGGGCAGAGTTGGCTAAAGTAGACTGGAAACACAGACTAAACGGTGGCACAATTGAGGAACAGTGGAGGACTTTTAAGGAGCTCTTTCATAGTGCGCAACAAAAATATATTCCAGTGAAAAAGAAGGACGGTAAGAGAAGGGATAACCAGCCGTGGATAACCAAGGAAATAAAGGAGAGTATCAAATCAAAGACCAATGCTTATAAGGTGGCCAAGGTTAGTGGGAAACTAGAGGATTGGGAAAATGTTAAACAACAGCAAAGAATGACTAAAAAAGCAATAAAGAAAGGGAAGATAGATTACGAAGGTAAACTTGCGCAAAACATAAAAACAGATAGTAAAAGCTTTTACCGATATATAAAACAGAAAAGAGTGACTAAAGCAAATGTTGGTCCCTTAGAAGATGAGAAGGGGGATTTAATAATGGGAAATGTGGAAATGGCTGAGACCTTAAACAATTATTTTGCTTCGGTCTTCACAGTGGAAGACACAAAAACCATGCCAAAACTTGCTGGTCACGGGAACGTGGGAAGGGAGGACCTTGAGACAATCACTATCACTAGGGGGGTAGTGCTGGACAGGCTAATGGGACTCAAGGTAGACAAGTCCCCTGGTCCTGATGAAATGCATCCCAAGGTATTAAAAGAGATGGCGGAAGTTATAGCAGATGCATTCATTATAATCTACCAAAATTCTCTGGACTCTGGGGAGGTACCAGCGGATTGGCAAGCAGCTAATGTAACGCCTTTGTTTAAAAAAGGGGGCAGACAAAAGGCAGGTAACTATAGGCCAGTTAGTTTAACATCTGTAATGGGGAAAATGCTTGAAGCTATCATTAAGGAAGAAATAGCGGGACATCTAGATAGGAATAGTGCAATCAAGCAGACGCAGCATGGATTCATGAAGGGGAAATCATGTTTCACTAATTTACTGGAATTTTTTGAGGATATAACGATCATGGTGGATAGAGGTGTACCGATGGATGTGGTGTATTTAGATTTCCAAAAGGCATTCAATAAGGTGCCACACAAAAGTTTACTGCAGAAGATAGAGGTACGCGGAGTCAGAGGAAATGTCTTAGCATGGATAGAGAATTTGCTGGCGAACAGAAAGCAGAGAGTCGGGATAAATGGGTCCTTTTCGGGTTGGAAATCGGTGGTTAGTGGTGTGCCACAGGGATCGGTGCTGGGACCACAACTGTTTACAATATACATAGATGACCTGGAAGAGGGGACAGAGTGTAGTGTAACAAAATTTGCAGATGACACTAAGATTAGTGGGAAAGCGGGTTGTGTAGAGGACACAGGAGAGGCTGCAAAGAAATTTGGATAGGTTATGCGAATGGGCTAAGGTTTGGCAGATGGAATACAATGTTTGAAAGTGTGAGGTCATCCACCTTGGAAAAAAAAACAGTAAAAGGGAATATTATTTGAATGGGGAGAAATTATAACATGCAGAGGGACCTGGTGGTCCTTGTGCATGAATCCCAAAAAGTTAGTTTGCAGGTGCAGCAGTTAATCAGGAAGGCGAATGGAATGTTGGCCTTCATTGCGAGAGGGATGGAGTACAAAAGCAGGGAGGTCCTGCTGCAACTGTATAGGATATTCGTAAGGCCGCACCTGGAGTACTGCGTGCAGTTTTGGTCACCTTACTTAAGGAAGGATATACTGGCTTTGGAGGGGGTACAGAGACGATTCACTAGGCTGATTCCGGAGATGAGGGGGTTACCTTATGATGTAGATTGAGTAGACTGGGTCTTTACTTGTTGGAGTTCAGAAGGATGAGGGGTGATCTTATAGAATCATTTAAAATCATGAAAGGGATAGACAAGATAGAGGCAGAGAGGTTGTTTCCACTAGTCGGGGAGACTAGAACTAGGGGGCACAGCCTCAAAATACGGGGGAGCCAATTTAAAACCGAGTTGAGAAGGAATTTCTTCTCCCAGGGGGTTGTGAATCTGTGTAATTCTCTGCCCAAGGAAGCAGTTGAGGCTAGCTCATTGAATGTATTCAAGTCACAGATAGATAGATTTTTAACCAATAAGGGAATTAAGGATTACGGGGAGAGGGCGGATAAGTGGAGCTGAGTCCACGGCCAGATCAGCCATGACCTTATTGAATGGCGGAGCAGGCTCGAGAGGCTAGATGGCCTACTCCTGTTCCTAATTCCTATGTTCTTATGTTCTTTTGTAAGGGTCTTCGGCTGGAACTTGGCTGTGGGAGGCAGCACATGTGCTGGGGTAAAGGACTTCGGCTGGTGTAATTCAGCTGGAATTTGGTGGCTTTTGGGAGATCTATCCTCTGTGGCTTCTAAAGTCAAAATGGATCGAATTACAAATTGTAAAGTCACTCAACTTGAGCTGGCCGGTTCCAGTTACACATTCCAGAGGAACTTCAGGGTGTGGCTTATCCTCAAAGTGGACCAATCAGCAATAGGTCATGTGAAAATGGAGAGCCAATCAGAGAAACGGCTGCATTTCAGTTACTACAAATAGATGCAGCCTTAATTAATAACCTTGCAGTAAAGGGGCCTTTAGGGAAGAGTGACCATAATATGATAGGATTTTATATTGAGTTTGAAAGTGATTTAGTTAAATCCGAAACTAGAGTCTTAAATCTAAACAAGGAAACTACGTAGGTATGAGGGGAGAGTGGCTAAGGTAGACTGGGAAATTACATTAAAAGCTATGACAGTAGACAAGCAATGCAGAGCATTTAAAGAATTAATACATAATTTATAACAAACATTCCTTTAAGGCACAAAAACCCCACAGGAAAAGTAGTCCAATTGTGGCTAACGAGAAGTTAAAGATAGTATTAGATCATCAGAGGAGGCTTACAATGTTGCCAAAAAGAGCAGCATGCCTGAGGATTGGGAGGATTTTAGAATTCAGCAGAGGACCAAGAAAGGCAAAATAGAATATGAGAGTAAACTATGGAGAGACATAAAAACAGATTGTGAAAGCTTCTATAGGTATGTAAAAAGGCAAATATTAGTGAAAGTAAATGTGGGTCCCTTATAGGCTGAGACAGGAGACATTATAATGGGGAATGAGGAAATGGCAGAGACATTAAACAAATACTTTGTGTCTGTCTTCACCGAAGAAGACATAAAAAAAACCTCCTGGAAATAGTGGAGAACCAAGGGTTTAAGAAGAACGAGGAACTGAAAGAAATTATTATTAGTTAAAAAAAAATAGTACTGGAGAAATTAATGGGACTGAAAGCCGATAAATCCCCTGGACCTGATGGTCTACATCCTAGGGTTTTGAAAGCGGTGGCTATAGAGATAGCGGATGCATTGGTTGTCATCTTCCAAAATTCCATATATTCTAGAACGGTTCCCGCAGATTGGAAGGTAGCAAATGTAACCCCGCTATTTAAGAAAGGAGGGAGAGAGAAAATGGGGAACTATAGACCAGTTAGCCTGTCATCAGTAGTAGGGAAAATGCTAGAATCTATTATTAAGGACGTGGTATCAGGGCACTTAGAAAATAATATCATCATCATCATAGGCAGTCCCTCGAAATTGAGGAAGACAATAATAATAGGATTGGGAAGAGTCAAGAGTCTGGGCCCCAGCTATTCACAATCTATATCAATGATTTGGATGAGGGGACCAAGTGTAATATAGTTTGCTGATGGTACAAAGATAAGTGGGAATGTAAGTTGTGAGGAGGATGCAAAGAGGCTTCAAGGGGATATAGACAGGGTAAGTGAGTGGGCAAGAACATGGCGAATGGAATATAGGGCCCAAGTTTCCACATGACTTGCGCCTGATTTTTAGGAGCAACTGGTGGAGAACAGACTATCTTAGAAATCGCAATTCTCCACATTTTTTTTCCTGCAGTTCTAGTCAGGTAGAACAGTTCTACTTTGGAACAGAATTTTTTTCTTCAAAAGGGGGCGTGTCTGGCCACTGACACCTGATTTCAAAGTTTCCACAGTGAAAACGTACTCCAAACTAACTTAGAATGGAGCAAGTGAAGATTTTTGTAGAACTGAAAAAACCTGTTCTACACATTAAGAAATCAGGCGCAGGTTACAAATTAGGCGTCCAGAACGAGGGGGGGGGGGGGGAAGGGAAGTCATTAAATTCTACAATCAATCCTTATTTATACTTCTACAAATATTATACAAATAAATCCAACCTGAATAAACGTTTATAAGCAAAGAAAAGATTAAATAGACCATCTTCCTACCTGTGTGAAAGTGCTTCAGCCAGCCTCACAAGTTCGTTCGTTCGTTCCCGACGGCAGGGGGGGAGGAGGAAGACGTTCCCGATGGCGGGAGGGAGGGAGTGCGGGCCCGCCCGCCCGAACGCAGCGGGGGGAGGGGGGAGGAGGAAGACGTTCCCGATGGCGGGAGGGAGGGAGTGTGGGCCCGCCCGAACGCAGCGGGGGGGGGGTAAGAAAAATAGGGAGGTCACATTACCTGGAAAGTAAGACTTTAAATGGGGTAAAAGAGCAAAGGGATCTCAGAGCACAAATACACAAATCACTGAAAGCAGCGACACAGGTGAGCAAAGCCATAAAAAGCAAACCAAGCACTAGGGTTTATTTCTAGAGGGATAGAATTGAAAAGTAGGGAAGTTATGCTAACCCTGTTTCGAACCTTGGTTAGACCACACTTAGAGCACTGCGTACAGTTCTGGTCATCATATTATAAAAAGGATATAGAGGCACTGGAGAGGGTGCAGAGAAGATTTACAAGGATGAACAGGCACTGGGTCTCTTTTTTTCTTGAAAAGAGAAAGCTGAGGAGTGACCTAATAGAGGTCTTTAAAATTATGACAGGTTTTGATAAAGTGGACACAGAGAGAGTGTTTCCACTTGTGAGCATAACTAGAGGCCATCAGTCACGAAGAACTCCAATGGGGAATTCAGGAGAAACTTCTTTACCCAGAGAGTGGTGAGAATGTGGAACTCGCTGCCACAGGGAGTGGTTGAAGCGAATAGTATCGATGCATTTAAGGGGAGGCTAGACAAACATATGGGGGAGAAGGGAATAGAAGGTTATGTGGATAGATTTAGATGAGGAAAGACGGGAGGAGGCTTGAGTGGAGCATAAACAATGGCATGGACTGGTTGGGCCGAATGGCCTGTTTCTGTGCCGTAAATCCTGTGTAATCTTATGAACTCTCTCTTAAAAGCAGTTGATGCTCAATTAATAATTTTAAATCTGAGATAGATTTGTGTTAGCCATGGGTATTAAGCGATATGGAGTTACAGTACAGATCAGCCATGATCTCATTGAATAGCCAAACAGGCTCGAGGGGCTGAATGGGCTCCTCCTGTTCCTATGTAACACAGGCACCTACCTGACAATGTGGAAAATTGCCCATGTGTGTCCTATCCACAAACAAAATACATCCAACCTGTCCAATTAGCTTTCTTAGCGTCGTCCCCATCAGCAGCACAGTGATGGAAGGAGTCCTTAACAGTGCCCTCAAGCAACATCGTCTCAGCAAAGCAACATCAGCCCCGCGGCTACAAGAGCTAGCCAGAGGCTCACCTCCCGACTCCCCAAAGCCTCTTCACCATCGACAAGGCTCGAGTCAGGAGGGTGATTGTATAATGTGGATAAGTGTGAGGTTATCCACTTTGGTGGCAAAGACAGGAAGGCAGAATATTATCTGAATGGTGGCAGATTAGTAAAAGGGGAGGTGAAACGAGACCTGGGTGTCATGGTTCATCAGTCATTGAAGGTAGGCATGCAGATACAGCAGGCGGTGAAGAAGTCAAATGGTATGTTGGCCTTCATAGCTAGGGGATTTGAGTATAGGAGCAGGGAGGTGTTACTGCAGTTGTACAGGGCCTTGGTGAGACCATACCTGGAGTACTGTGTTCAGTTTTGGTCTCCTAATCTGAGGAAGGACATTCTTGCTATTGAGGGAGTGCAGCAAAGGTTCACCAGATTGATTCCTGGGATGGCAGGACTGACATATAAAGAAAGACTGGATCGACTAGGCTTATATTCACTGGAGTTTAGAAAGATGGGAGGGGATCTCATAGAAACATATCAAATTCTGACAGGATTGGACAGGTTAGATGCAGGAAGAATGTTCCCGATGTTGGGAAGTCCAGAACCAGGGGTCACAGTCTAAGGATAAGGGGTAAGCCATTTAGGACCGAGATGAGGAGAAACTTCTTCACCCAGAGAGTGGTGAACCTGTGGAATTCTCTACCACAGAAAGTTGTTGAGGCCAATTCACTAAATATATTCAAAAGGGAGTTAGATGAAGTCCTTACTACTAGGGGGATCAAGGGGTATGGTGAGAAAGCAGGAATGGGGTTCTGAAGTTGCATGATCAGTCATCATATTGAATGGTGGTGCAGGCTCAAAGGGCCAAATGGCCTACTCCTGCACCTACTTTCTATGTTTCTATGTGACAGAACATCCTCCACTCTCCTGGGTAGGAGCAGCTGCTGCAACAGTCAGCTCGATAGCACTCAGCACGGAGCAGTGCCCCCGGCGCTTCCTCCACCAGCCTGTGTCGGCGGGGTGGGCTTTATAGCCTTCAGGCTGTTGCGAGAATGTTGGTCAGCGATTGAGGGAGCTGAGCTCCGAGCTCTGGAGAGGTGGGAGGCCAGGAACCAAGCCTGCCTCCCACCCCACCAATTGCTTTAGTCCTGACCTTGGAGTGAAAGATCAGTGACACACCGGCTGTGCTCATCATCATAGGCGGTCCCTCGAACGAGGATGACTTGCTTCTACAAGAGTTCACAGATGTTTCACTGAAGGACCCGATGTTCCAGTCCTGAACTCCAGTCGAGGGGGTGGAAGATGCCTGTGGGTGGATTGTTTTAACGTGGGGTGACCGTTGCACACCAGCCACCACACGGGCTTGACAGAGCTAGGTCTTGGTCCAGTGGCAAGGGTTAACCAGGACGACTGGAGACCTGCTCTGCTGCACAGACCTAGTGCGCTCACATACCACAGTGTGGGCTGGGCCCGTGCTGCCCCTGGGCCCTCGGCTCTTCTGGGCCCCGTACCCTCATTCGCCCACGGTGTTCCAGGGCCCAGCGCTCCAGCTCTAGTTATAGCCCTGACCTGCGATGGTGTTCACACAGCCGGCTGTGCTGTCCACTCATTGTACAATTTAAAAGATATCGGTTAACCATTTAAAGTTCCTTTCCCTCCTGTTGCAGGATCTGCTGCAAAAGCCCCCTCCCCGCTCAGTGCCCATCACCATCACCGTGTGCCCCCTCCCCGCTCAGTGCCCATCACCATCACCGTGTGCCCCCTCCCCGCTCAGTGCCCATCACCATCACCGTGTGCCCCCTCCCCGCTCAGTGCCCATCACTATCACCGTGTGCCCCCTCCCGGCTCAGTGCCCATCACCATCGCCGTGTGCCCTCTCCCCGCTCAGTGCCCATCACCATCACCGTGTGCCCCCTCCCCGCTCAGTGCCCATCACCATCACCATGTGCCCCCTCCCCGCTCAGTGCCCATCACCATCACCGTGTGCCCCCTCCCCGCTCAGTGCCCATCACCATTGCCGTGTGCCCCCTCCCCGCTTAGTGCCCATCACCATGTGCCCCCTCCCCGCTCAGTGCCCATCACCATCACCGTGTGCCCCCTCCCCGCTCAGTGCCCATCACCATCACCGTGTGCCCCCTCCCCGTTCAGTGCCCATCACCATCACCGTGTGCCCCCTCCCCGCTCAGTGCCCATCACCATTGCCGTGTGCCCCCTCCCCGCTCAGTGCCCATCACCATCACCGTGTGCCCCCTCCCCGCTCAGTGCCCATCACTATCGCCATGTGCCCCCTCCCCGCTCAGTGCCCATCACCATGTGCCCCCTCCCCGCTCAGTGCCCATCACTATCGCCGTGTGCCCCCTCCCCGCTCAGTGCCCATCACCATCACCGTGTGCCCCCTCCCCGCTCAGTGCCCATCACCATGTGCCCCCTCCCCGCTCAGTGCCCATCACCATCACCGTGTGCCCCCTCCCGGCTCAGTGCCCATCACCATCGCCGTGTGCCCTCTCCCCGCTCAGTGCCCATCACCATGTGCCCCCTCCCCGCTTAGTGCCCATCACCATCACCGTGTGCCCCCTCCCCGCTCAGTGCCCATCACCATCACCGTGTGCCCCCTCCCCGCTCAGTGCCCATCACCATCACCGTGTGCCCCCTCCCCGCTCAGTGCTCATCACCATGTGCCCCCTCCCCGCTCAGTGCCCATCACCATCACTGTGTGCCCCCTCCCCGCTCAGTGCCCATCACCATTGCCGTGTGCCCCCTCCCCGCTCAGTGCCCATCACCATCACCGTGTGCCCCCTCCCCGCTCAGTGCCCATCACTATCGCCATGTGCCCCCTCCCCGCTCAGTGCCCATCACTATCGCCATGTGCCCCCTCCCCGCTCAGTGCCCATCACCATGTGCCCCCTCCCCGCCCAGTGCCCATCACTATCGCCGTGTGCCCCCTCCCCACTCAGTGCCCATCACCATCACCGTGTGCCTCCTCCCCGCTCAGTGCCCATTACCGTGTGCCCCCTCCCCGCTCAGTGCCCATCACTATCGCCGTGTGCCCCCTCCCCGCTCAGTGCCCATCACCATCACCGTGTGCCCCCTCCCCGCTCAGTACCCATCACCATTGCCGTGTGCCCCCTCCCCGCTCAGTGCCCATCACCATGTGCCCCCTCCCCGCTCAGTGCCCATCACCATGTGCCCCCTCCCCGCTCAGTGCCCATCACCATGTGCCCCCTCCCCGCTCAGTACCCATCACCATGTGCCCCCTCCCCGCTCAGTGCCCATCACCATGTGCCCCCTCCCCGCTCAGTGCCCATCACTATCGCCATGTGCCCCCTCCCCGCTCAGTGCCCATCACCATGTGCCCCCTCCCCGCTCAGTGCCCATCACCATGTGCCCCCTCCCCGCTCAGTGCCCATCACCATGTGCCCCCTCCCCGCTCAGTACCCATCACCATTGCCGTGTGCCCCCTCCCCGCTCAGTGCCTATCACCATCACCGTGTGCCCCCTCCCCGCTCAGTGCCCATCACTATCGCCATGTGCCCCCTCCCCGCTCAGTGCCCATCACCATGTGCCCCCTCCCCGCTCAGTGCCCATCACCATGTGCCCCCTCCCCGCTCAGTACCCATCACCATTGCCGTGTGCCCCCTCCCCGCTCAGTGCCCATCACCATCACCGTGTGCCCCCTCCCCGCTCAGTGCCCATCACTATCGCCATGTGCCCCCTCCCCGCTCAGTGCCCATCACCATGTGCCCCCCTCCCCGCTCAGTGCCCATCACCATCGCCATGTGCCCCCTCCCCGCTCAGTACCCATCACCATGTGCCCCCTCCCCGCTCAGTGCCCATCACCATCACCGTGTGCCCCCTCCCCGCTCAGTGCCCATCACTATCGCCATGTGCCCCCTCCCCGCTCAGTGCCCATCACCATGTGCCCCCTCCCCGCTCAGTGCCCATCACTATCGCCATGTGCCCCCTCCCCGCTCAGTGCCCATCACCATGTGCCCCCTCCCCGCTCAGTGCCCATCACCATCACCGTGTGCCCCCTCCCCGCTCAGTGCCCATCACCATTGCCGTGTGCCCCCTCCCCGCTCAGTGCCCATCACCATGTGCCCCCTCCCCGCTCAGTGCCCATCACCATCACCGTGTGCCCCCTCCCCGCTCAGTGCCCATCACCATTGCCGTGTGCCCCCTCCCCGCTCAGTGCCCATCACCATGTGCCCCCTCCCCGCTCAGTGCCCATCACCATCACCGTGTGCCCCCTCCCCGCTCAGTGCCCATCACCATGTACCCAGTGCCTCCCGAAACCCTGCTCACACCAACGTGTTTCCAGATCGGAGCTCTCGCCCACACACCGCGGTGTCTCCGGCGAGCGGCAGCCGGTGCAGCCCGAGAGTGGCCCTGTGGTCTGCTCCTGTTTGAGTGGATTGAGGATGTTGGGTGTGCGCTGGTGTGAACCCCGAGCACGCTGCCCTGGACTCACCACTGGTTCTGCTCCAGTGACCTCCGCTTTAACTCTCAGTATTGCCAATTTCAGCAAAGGACGCGTTGGGAGGTTGGGAAGTGGGGGATTGGAGGTGTTTTTATTTTGGGGGTAGGGTTTAGGAGGTCGGCGCGGGGGTGCTCCCAGTGCTGTGTGTGTGTGTTGTATGACTGACCCACTCAGTGTGAGACCTCTCGATCTCGGCAGGTGGATGTCAGGACGACAGCTTTGGCCTTTGCAATCACGGACTCGGAGCTGTCGGACGAAGAGGCTTCGATTCTGGAGAGCGGAGGATTCACGGTGTCCCGCGGAACCACCCCACAGCTCACCGATGTGTCGGAAGGTAAGGCATGTGTCCCCCAGTGTCTGCATGGAATCATCGAATCGTACAGCGCAGGAGGCCGTTCGGCCCATCGTGCCTGTGCCAGCTCTTTGGCAGAACGATCCAACTTTCCTCATCCAATTCCCTTTTAAAAGTTACTATTGAATCTGCTTCCACCCACCCTTTCAAAACATTTCCCCTCATCTACCCCCTAAAGAACAGGGGAGTGGGACTAATTGGGCAGCTCATTCACAATCGCCCGATGGGCCTTACGGCCTGCCTGTGTGCTGTAAGATTCTGGGATTTCTCTCCTGTGTTTTCAGATCTGGACCAGCAGAGTGTGCACAGTGAGCCCGAGGAAGCGTTTGCAAAGGATCTTCCAGACTTTCCCTCGGTGGAGGAGCTGGCTGCTGACGGGAGCCCCTCGCGTGGACTCTCCCCGGAACCAGGTGTCAGCGCCCTGGACTCGCAGTTCTTCATTCAGACCCTGACCTCCCCTCTGCACTTTGTAAACACACATTTCAACGGGAGCGAGGCAGCGATGAACCGACCAAAGACTGGCCAAGCGCCCGCCCTGAGCTTGACTTTAGAGGCCTTCAGCGAGGAGATCGTAACCTCGGCGATCAGCACAGTGGTTCACAACACGCTGTCCGCACTCCTCGCCAACCCACTGACTGCCAGCCAGCCCGAGAGCTCGGAATCGCAGCAGAACCTTCCCTTCCAGCCGGGGTCGATGGAGTCGGCACCGAAGGAGGCAGAAGCACGCGAGGAGGAGGTGGATGATTTTGAGCTGCTCGACCAGGGGGAGCTGGATCAGATGGACACAGAGCTGGGCCTGACTGAGCAGCACAGGCAGGTGGACAGGGGACTGAGCACATCGCAGGTCAGTGCATCCGCCCTGCCGAGGGAAAGCTAGTGTCGGCAGCTGGCCTGTGTACTGGGATAGTTAGAGCTGCCGTGCCCCCCAAGTGTGTGGCACTGCACCCCCAGAGGCCCCCCCCCCCCAGTGTATGGCAGTACGCCCCCAGAGCCCAGCCCCCATGTATGGCACTGTGCCCAGAGCCTTCCCAGTGTATGGCGCTGCACCCCCAGAGCCCCCCCCCCACTCCAGTGTATGGCAGTACGCCCCCAGCCCCCATGTAAGGCACTGTGCCCCCAGAGCCCAGCCCCCATGTATGGCACTGTGCCCCCAGAGCCCAGCCCCCATGTATGGCACTGTGCCCCCAGAGTCCCCCGTGTGTGGCAGTGCACCCCCCAGAGCCCAGCCCCCACCAGTGTATAGCACTGCACCCCCAGAGCCCTCCCCTCCAGTGTATGGCAGTACGCCCCCAGCCCCCATGTATGGCACCTTGTCCCCAGAGCCCAGCCCCCACCAGTGTAGAAACATAGAAAATAGGTGCAGGAGTAGGCCATTCAGCCCTTCTAGCCTGCACCGCCATTCAATGAGTTCATGGCTGAACATGAAACTTCAGTACCCCCTTCCTGCTTTCTCACCATACCCCTTGATCCCCCGAGTAGTAAGGACTTCATCTAACTTCCTTTTGAATATATTTAGTGAATTGGCCTCAACTACTTTCTGTGGTAGAGAATTCCACAGGTTCACCACTCTCTGGGTGAAGAAGTTTCTCCTCATCTCGGTCCTAAATGGCTTACCCCTTATCCTTAGACTGTGACCCCTGGTTCTGGACTTCCCCAACATTGGGAACATTCTTCCTGCATCCAACCTGTCCAAACCCGTCAGAATTTTAAACGTTTCTATGAGGTCCCCTCTCACTCTTCTGAACTCCAGTGAATACAAGCCCAGTTGATCCAGTCTTTCTTGATAGGTCAGTCCCACCATCCCGGGAATCAGTCTGGTGAATCTTCGCTGCACTCCCTCAATAGCAAGAATGTCCTTCTTCAAGTTAGGAGACCAAAACTGTACACAATACTCCAGGTGTGGCTTCACCAAGGCCCTATACAACTGTAGCAACACCTCCCCTCCCTGCCCCTGTACTCAAATCCCCTCGCTATGAAGGCCAACATGCCATTTGCTTTCTTAACCGCCTGCTGTACCTGCATGCCAACCTTCAATGACTGATGTACCATGACACCCAGGTCTCGCTGCACCTTCCCCCTTCCTAATCTGTCACCATTCAGATAATAATCTGTCTCTCTGTTTTTACCACCAAAGTGGATAACCTCACATTTATCCACATTATACTTCATCTGCCATGCATTTGCCCACTCACCTAACCTATCCAAGTGTATAGCACTGCATCCCCAGAGCCCCTCCAGTGTGTGGCACTGTGCCCCCAGAGCCTAGCCCCCATGTATGGCACTGCACTCCCAGAGCCTCCCCAGTATATGGCAGTACACCCCCAGAGCCTAGCCCCCATGTTTGGCACTGCACCCCCAGAGCCCCCCCCCCCCCCAGTGTGTGGCACTGCCAGTCAGAGGTGAAGAACTGGTTCAGCTGGTAGGTAATACCCATCTGCAGTACAAGAACAGCAATGTTTACTTAATACTCAGCACATTAAAATTAGTATTAACTCGATTTTCTTCGGTTAATTAAATGCTTTGCCCGGCCTGTGATACTGAGCCCCACACATAGAGGGAAGGCCTAGGCTCCAGCCCCGGCCTGTTCTGCTCTCACCCGGTGTGGGACTGGAATTGATTGGCCTCACTCCCTGGGTTGAAAAGGGGAATAAACAGCCCAGGGTCCTTCTCCTAATTTCCAGCTCCCGATCCCCTGCCCCCGCTGTCTGGCCTTTCGGGGCAAAACTCGAGCATTCACCAACACGGATTTTGAGAGTTTGATGTTAATGGCTGGAGTTAGTTGTGCAGGAACCCTCCCTAATCCTTGGACACGCAAGAGGGAGCAGGAACCCTCCTGTTCCCAATCCCATGTTCGATGGGTGATTTCCAGGCCCCCACCCCTGTTCCAAGACTGAGGAGCTAGAGCAGCCGGCCGTGAGGTCAACTTTAAAGGGTTTTATCTAAAAGCGGCGGGCGGCACACAGACACTCACTGGGGCCCCATGTATACCTGGTGTTCAGTGCTTATTATGACTGCATACAGTGCATGGCAGCAGTTTAAGGCACTCAAGGCATCTCCTGCCCTTCTCGCCCAGGGAAGCTGGTGCAGTGTGGACGAGGATGGACAGATCCTCCCCGTGACACCGGGTCTCAGACCCTTGCCCCCCACCCCGCAAGCCGATGACCGAATCTTGTGCTGGGCAGGGAGTGGGATCTTTCTGCCCCTCTGGAGCAGATTCTGGGGGATGTTGATGATGACACGGGAGCCAAGCCGAGATATTGGTGTCGAGTGGTGTTAACAAGTGAGGCAAAGTCCCCGGTCACACACCAATCCAAAGTCTGCACATGCGGTCTAAGGACCTAGTTATTAAATTAAATGTATTTATTCATCTAACCACCTCGTCAGTGCAAGTAAACTGGTTCGAGCACAGCTCCAAGCCTGCTTGTTGCTGACATGACCTGCTCTATAAATCTACAAAAAACATTTTCTACTTAACTACAGTAAAGAATGTGTTTGTAAACAAATAGCCTGGCTCTGGGATTTCCTTTCTCAATCCAAAACAGGAAAAAGAATGTGAGAGCATCTCCGTGAAAATGTGCGCGAGGGAGGTGTCTGAGGAAAGGTGCGCGCGAGGGAGGGAAGGTGTGCGGAATAGGTGTCTGTGAGGGAGGGAAGGTGTGAGAATTGATGTCTGGGACAGAGCCACCTTTAAGTATTTGAGCCCCTGCACCCTCCAGGCCCTCTGCTCTCTGTCTCTCATTGTTCTGCCCAAAGGGCATCATTTCACATTTTCTCTCATTTCAAAGTCAGCTACGTTCATGCTCATTATTTACTATGTTGTCAAGTGTTGCATCGAAATCGTACTCCCAACACCCAAGTCCAGCCCATTTGTGCAGAACAATGTTCCCAGCAGCAACTATGAGCAGTCATGAAACATAAAACCGGTGGCCAACTTTAATAGCATTAACAATAGGAAGTCTCGGACACCACATATTCAGCAACTGGTAGTTCCGATTCTAGAAGTGCGGGTGAGGGATGGGAGAGGGGACTGGAGGGTTGCAAATCTTACACCCCTGTTCAAAAAAAAAGGAAAAACTCAGCAATTCCAGGCCATCAGCCAAACATCCACAGGGAAACGTTTAAACATTAATCCAGGACAAGATTAATTGGCACTTGGAAAACTATGGGTTGATAAATGAGATTAATTTAAGGTTTGCTAATGTGGATTTGATGAAGTTGATTTTGAGTTTTTTTGATGAAGTAATGGAGAGGGCTGATGAGGGCAGTGTGGTTGATGCGTGTACGGACTTTCAAAATGCACAGCACCCAATATTTACTGCGGTTGGGTTTCAGGAGCAGGGGTTTTGGGGGGGGGGGGGGAGAAGTTTATGGTCATATCCCCCACCCGGAAGAGGCTGCCTGTCAGGCGGGTAACGATCCAGGTAAGACTGCAGCCCAGGAGCAGGTCCCGTCAGTGTAGGCAGGGGCTGTCTGGGGTGTGCACTTAACTCGGTGGCGTGGATGGAGCTGGGGTGGCTTACTATGCATGCGACCATGCTCCGGTCCCATCCGATCCCCTCCCCTTCATCCCGCCACTGTTGGGAGAACGCTATGGAGATGCCTGCCGGGCATATCGTCTCTGATCCCCACATGCACACACACTAATTCCAAGATGGCGGGGGTGATGGGAGAGGGGACAGAGGTGGGGGTGGGGCAGTTTGCAGGCTTTGCTAGTCGGCCCGGGCAAACATTCAGCAGGAACACGCAGCTTAGACTGACTCTTCAATCCTGAAGGGGCCTTCAGTCACAGCAAACTCCAATGTAGAACAGTTAATGGGCAGGTGAGGACCTCGTTCCGTACCACTTACGATGCCCATCGTTGAGTTGTTTACAGGACTCGGAAATGAATGATCTGGAGGAACAGGTGTCTTTTCATTAACCCCTTTATTAACAAGTTTGCTGACGTATAAACCCCAGGAAAGGATCAGACTCCCCGCACTGAGCTCACTGGTCCTTCAGCTCCCGCAGGCGACGAATTGCAGACTTCACAGTGACGGCCGAGGTGGTGCTGGGGGGGAGAAAGAAGAGTTAGAGTGGGCCAGAGCAAGCCTCCCCTCCCTCCGCTGCCCCAAACCATGACCCATTGTAAACAACCCGCCCCAAACACTCCTGCTTACACTCTACAGCACCCGGGACAGCTCAAAGCTCTTAAGCCAAAGAAGTACTTTTGAGTTTAGTCGCTGTTGCAATGTGCTAAACACGCAGCCAATTTCCACACAGCAAGCTCCCACAAACAGCGATGCGGTAATGACCAGATAATCTGTCGATTGAGGGATAAATATTGGCCAGGACACCGGGGATAACTCCCCTGCTCTTCAAAATAGTGCCCTGGGATCGTTTACACCCACCCGCGAGGGAAGCCGGGACCTCGATTTAACGTCTCATTCGATAGTCAGCCCTCCGACAAAGTGGCGGTCCCTCAATACTGCCCCTCCGACAGTGCAGCAATCCCTCAGCAGCGATTCAAGGTAGCAAGTTTTGCCAGGGAGAACCATGCCGGAGAATGATTTTAAAAAATACGACACAAGGGGTGGACAGTCTGTGTGCAGTCACTGCTACCTGGGCACTCTGCACACAGACAGGATACAACCAGATGGGATACAACCAGACAGTGGGCCCAGAAGGTATGTAACCAGACAGTGGGCCCAGACAGGATATAACCAGACGGTGGGTCCCAGACGGGATATAACCAGACGGTGGGCCCCAGAAGGTATGTAACCAGATGGTGGGCCCAGACGGGATATAACCAGACAGTAGGCCCAGACGGGATATAACCAGACAGTGGGCCCAGACGGGATATAACCAGACAGTGGGCCCAGACGGGATATAACCAGACAGTGGGCCCAGACGGGATATAACCAGACAGTGGGCCCAGACGGGATATAACCAGACAGTGGGCCCAGATGGGATATAACCAGACAGTGGGCCCAGACGGGATATAACCAGACAGTGGGCCCAGACGGGATATAACCAGACAGTGGGCCCAGACGGGATATAATCAGACGGTGGGCCCAGACGGGATATAATCAGACAGTGGGCCCAGACGGGATATAACCAGACGGTGGGCCCAGATGGGATATAACCAGACGGTGGGCCCAGACGGGATATAATCAGACGGTGGGCCCAGACGGGATATAATCAGACGGTGGGCCCAGACGGGATATAATCAGACGGTGGGCCCAGACGGGATATAACCAGACAGTGGGCCCAGACGGGATATAACCAATGGTGCCCATTGTCAGGTTATCCGAATGGCCCAAGGCACCAGATTCGAATACTGTAATCCTTACCGTATAACCAATCAGCCATGATCTTATTGAATGGCGGAGCAGTCTCGAGGGGCCGAATCTCTTATAACCAGTCAGTGGGACAAGGCCGTATATAATCAGACAAAATAATCTCCGTGGGACACAAAATGTTAAACCAGTTACTGTCCGCACCAGTCAGATGTTCATGTCCACTGCCCCAGCGCCTCCCCCCCACCTTGATGGTACCAATCCACGCACCCCCCAGTCAGGATACGGGTTCAAAAGCCTCCCAGAGACTTGAGCATATAATCTAGGATGACACATTATCACACCGCTGTCTGTGGGACCTTGCTGTTCACAAAATGGCTGCTGCTTTCCCTACACTATAAAAAGTACTTAATTGGTTGTGAAGTGCTTTGTGAGAACAGGGTTGCGACAGACCGTGTAGTCTTACAGACTAAAATCCACATCACAAGATGGGTTAGGCAGAGCCTCACAATCACTCATTGGCCTGTAACTCAGTCCTGCTCGCTGCATTGCCCCCTCCCCTCCCCACCCTGGGACACTTACTTGTAGGCCCAAGCTCCTCCAGCCACCGTCTTCATGCAGGATCCACAATGCCAGATACCGACCGCCCTCCTCTTCATCTTAGTCTGCGAAAGGGACAGGGCGTCACTCACAGCAAAAGTACAGCACTGGTGGGTACAGCAGGTCTATCCCTGAATAACACGGGTAAAGATCTGTCACTGTATAACACTGGGGTACAGTACTGGTGGGTACAGGTCTGTCACTGTATAACATGGGTACTGTACTGGTGGGTACAGGTCAGTCACTGTATAACATGGGTACTGTACTGGTGGGTACAGGTCAGTCACTGTATAACATGGGTACTGTACTGGTGGGTACAGGTCTGTCACTGTATAACACTGGGGTACAGTACTGGTGGGTACAGGTCTGTCACTGTATAACACGGGTACAGTACTGGTGGGTACAGGTCAGTCACTGTATAACACGGGTACAGTACTGGTGGGTACAGGTCAGTCACTGTATAACACTGGGGTACAATACTGGTGGGTACAGGTCTGTCACTGTATAACACAGGTACAGTACTGGTGGGTACAGGCCAGTCACTGTATAACACTGGGGTACAGTACCGGTGGGTACAGGTCTGTCACTGTATAACACTAGAGTACAGTACTGGTGGGTACAGGTCTGTCACTGTATAACACTAGGGTACAGTACTGGTGGGTACAGGTCTGTCACTGTATAACACTGGGGTACAGTACTGGTGGGCACAGGTCAGTCACTGTATAACACTGGGGTACAGTACTGGTGGGTACAGGTCAGTCACTGTATAACACTGGGATACAGTACTGGTGGGTACAGGTCTGTCACTGTAACACGGGTACAGTACTGTCACTGTATAACACTGGGGTACAGTACTGGTGGATACAGGTCTGTCACTGTATAACACTGGGGTACAGTACTGGTGGGTACAGGTCTGTCACTGTATAACACTGGGGTACAGGTCTGTCATTGTATAACACTGGGATACAGTACTGGTGGGTACAGGTCAGTCACTGTATAACACGGGTACAGTACTGGTGGGTACAGGTCTGTCACTGTATAACACGGGTACAGTACTGGTGGGTACAGGTCTGTCACTGTATAACACTGGGGTACAGTACTGGTGGGTACAGGTCAGTCACTGTATAACACTGGGGTACAGTACTGGTGGGTACATGTCTGTCACTGTATAACACTGGGGTACAGTACTGGTGGGTACAGGTCTGTCACTGTATAACACTGGGGTACAGGTCTGTCACTGTATAACACGGGTACAGTACTAGTGGGTACAGGTCAGTCACTGTATAACACTGGGGTACAGTACTGGTGGGTACATGTCTGTCACTGTATAACACTGGGGTACAGTACTGGTGGGTACAGGTCTGTCTCTGTATAACACTGGGGTACAGTACTGGTGGGTACCGGTCTGTCACTGTATAACACTGGAGTACAGTACTGGTGGGTACAGGTCTGTCACTGTATAACACGGGTACAGTACTAGTGGGTACAGGTCAGTCACTGTATAACACGGGTACAGTACTGGCGGGTACAGGTCAGTCACTGTATAACACTGGGGTACAGTACTGGTGGGTACAGGTCTGTCACTGTATAACACTGGGGTACAGGTCTGTCACTATATAACACTGGGGTACAGTCTAGGCCCTGCTTTAGGGGGATCTGGTTCAGCAGGGGTTTGGGAAAGGTTTAGTGAGTTTGGGGGGAGGGATTTAGTGGGGCCACACTCATTGACCTTCCCGCAGAAGGAGGCATTTATGGTGTGCGGACGGTTGGGGCATACGCGGGGCCTGGGGGGGGGGAATATGACGCAGGATCCGGGAGGGTGTTACGCAGGGTCTGTGTTGGGAGGCATTACCCGGGATCTGGGGCACCCGGGGTCCAGGGAGGGACGGGTATGACCCGGAGTTGGGGGGGGGGGGGGTGGTACCCGGGGTCCAGGGAGGGGCGGCTATAACCCGGAGTTGGGGGGGGGTACCCGGGGTCCAGGGAGGGGCGGCTATGACCCGGGGGGTATGACCTGGAGTTGGGGGGTAACCGGGGTCCAGCTATGACCCAGGGTCCAGGGGGTATGACCTGGAGTTGGGGGGTAACCGGGGTCCAGCTATGACCCAGGGTCCAGGGGGTATGACCTGGAGTTGGGGGGTACCCGGGGTCCAGCTATGACCCGGGGGGTATGACCTGGAGTTGGGGGGTAACCGGGGTCCAGCTATGACCCAGGGTCCAGGGGGTATGACCTGGAGTTGGGGGGTAACCGGGGTCCAGCTATGACCCAGGGTCCAGGGGGTATGACCTGGAGTTGGGGGGTACCCGGGGTCCAGGGAGGGGCAGCTATGACCCGGGGGATATGACCTGGAGTTGGGGGGTAACCGGGGTCCAGGGAGGGGCAGCTATGACCCGGGGGTATGACCTGGAGTTGGGGGGTACCCGGGGTCCAGCTATGACCCGGGGGGTATGACCTGGGGTTGGGGGGTAACCGGGGTCCAGGAAGGGGCGGCTATGACCCGGGGGATATGACCCGGGGTTGGGGGGTACCCGGGGTCCAGGGAGGGGCAGCTATGACCCGGGGGATATGACCCGGGGTTGGGGGGTACCCGGGGTCACTCACTCACCTTCCCACAGAAGGAGCAGGTGTATTTTGCGTGTTGGCTGATCTCGATTTTCTTCACCATTTTGCGGAGGGACGCCCCATAGCGGGTGCCGTACTTGCCCACAATCCCCACTTTCTTGGTGCGTTTGGCCTGAAAACACATAGCGCCGTCAGACACACACACACACATATATATATATATACAGACCGGGCCCAGCCTCCCCCTCATGCCCGCACCAAACAAACATAGCGCCGTCAGATACACAAATATACACCCAGGCCTCACTCCCCGAGCCTGTGATAAAAGTCCGCCGCCGATCAATCGCTCCCCATCCCCGGGTGTGTGGGCAGCGCGGATGGCCGTCGATGGCGCGGGATGGCCGCGGATGGAGAGCGATTGCCCGATGGCCGTCCGCGGCGCCCCTCGGCGGCTCTCACCATGTTCCCGGATCCGGCAAAGAGGGCGGGGCTCCGCGCGCATGCGTAATATCAGCTGGAGGCGCGCATGCGCACGTCGGGACAGCCGCCTCCGGCTCTTAAAGTGACCGCGCACTGTCGTAATGAAGCACTCAAATCCGCGGCGACTGGTCACACGCTGTGCTAACTCATTGAATCAAGGGAGCCGTATTTATAATCACGCATTTCACTAACGGTAGCACAGAGCTTATGTTACTGGACTAAAATCCCAACGCGGCTGGGGAATTTAAATTCAAATAAGTCTGGAACTAAAAGGCGAGTGTCAGTAACAGTAACCATGAAACTATTGAAGTGTTGTGCAGCAGAGCTGGTCTCCAGTGGTCTTGGTTAACCCTTGCCACTGGACCAAGACCGAGCTCGGTCAAGCCCGTGTGGTGGCTGGTGTGCAACGGCCACCCCACGTTAAAAAAATCCACGCACAGGCATCTTCCACCCTTCAGGGTGTAGCTCGGGATCTGGAATATTAGGTCCTTCATTGAAACACCTGTGAACTCATCCCTTTTTGGCGTGGAAGCAAGTCATCCTCGTTTCAAGGGACCGCCTATGATGATGATGGATTGTTGTAAAAACCCAACTCGTTCACTAATGTCCTTTACAGAAGGAAATCTGCCGACCTTACCCGGTCTGACCTATGTGTGACTCCAGACCCACATAACGTGGTTGACTCTTAACTGCCCTCTGAAACAGCCCAACGAGACACTCTGTTGTATAAAAATTAACTGCTACAATGGACTGCAACAATTCAAGAAGGTGGCTCACCATCTCCTCTCAAAGGGCAATTAGGGAGGGACAATAAATGCTGGCCTTGCCAGCGATGCCCCCATTACATAAGTAAGTCAGAAAAAATTCTGAGGAGTCCAAAACTAGGAGACATAAATATAACATAAACACTAATATTGGGGAGAGTCCAGAATACAATCATCAGATACAGACTGTGGATGGAGTGGGAGTGATGGAGAGAGTTCACTAGCGCTGTGGGGGAGGGTTTAACCTAATTGGCAAGGAGATAGGCACCAGGGTGAAACATGTTCTTATGTTCTTATTGGAGGAGAAACTAGGCGCACAGAGGTCTGGGAGAGGCAAATAGTACTAGAGTAAAGAGTAGTTCATAAATAGGAGGGAGGTAGGCTAAGATGGGTTTATGGAGCGTGTGTGTAAATGCAGAGAACCGTGGTAAATAAAGTTGGTGATCTTCAGACACAAGGCATCACATGGGTCATTAACAGAGACTGACTCAATGAAGGGGAGGATTCAGAACGTAATATTCCTGGCTACAAGGCATGCAGGAAAGATAGGGAACAAAAAAAGGGATGGCAGTATTCATCAAAGAAACTATTATAGCATTGGAGAGGGATGAAAAAGACATGCATTTATATAGCGCCTTTCACGACCACCGGACATTTCAAAGCGTTTCACCGCCAATAAAGTACTTTTGGAGTGTAATCACTGCTGTAATGTAATCCAGCCAAATCCCACTTTCCAGCTCTCGGTCCGTAGCCCTGTAGGTTACGGCACTTCAGGTGCACATTCAGGTACTTTTTAAATGTGGTGAGGGTTTCTGCCTCTACCATCCTTTCAGGCCGTGAGTTCCAGACCCCCACCCCACCCCACCCTCTGGATGAAGAAAATTCCCCTCAAATCCCCTCTAAACCTCCCCCCAATTACTTTAAATCTATGCCCCCTGATTATTGACCCCTCTGCTAAGGGAAACAGGTCCTTCCTATCCACTCTATCCAGGCCCCTCAAAACTATGTACACCTCAACCAGATCTTTCTTCCGCCTCCTCTGTTCCAAAGAAAACAACCCCAGCCTATCCAATTTTTCCTCATAGCTAAAGTTCTTCAGTCCCGGCAACATCCTCGTAAATCTCCTCTGTACCCTCTCCAGTGCAATCACATCTTTCCTGTAATGTGGTGAGCAGAACTGCACGCAATATTCCAGCTGTGGCCTAACCAGTGTTTTATACAGTTCAAGCATAACCTCCCTGCTCTTGTATTCTATGCCTCGGCTAATAAAGGCAAGCATTCCGTATGCCTTCTTAACCACCTTATCTACCCGTCCTGCTACCTTCAGGGATTTGTGGACCTGCACTCCAAGGTCCCTTTGTTCCTCTGCACTACTCAATATCCTACCATTTCTTGTGTATTCCCTTGCCGTGTTAGCCCTCATCAAATGCATTACCTCTCAGTTCTGTGGATTCAATTGTATTTGCCACTTTTTTTACCCACCTGACCAGTCCATTGATATCTTCCTGCAGTCTACAACTTTCTTCCTAACATTCAACCACGTGGCCAATTTTTGTGTTATAGAATCATAGAATGGTTACAGCACAGAAGGAGGCCATTCGGCCCAATGAGCCCGTGCCGGCTCTTTGCAAGAACACTGTTGTGTATGGAGAAAGAGTCAGACTGAACATTGTGAGCTCAAAGTAAAGTGTGACCTTAGTCTTTTATTGCCTCTCCAACCTGTGAAGCCTCCTTAAATACCTGTGCTCCCAAGGGATTATGGGATCCCTTGGGGCTCCGGGGGATGAGCCCTCTGGTGGCTGTACAGAGTAGATACAAGTCGACATATATAACAAGCACTTCAGCGAGTCCCACTCCCCCGCCTTTTCCCCAAAGCCCTGCATATTATTTTCCTTCAGCTACTTATCCAATTTCCTTTTGAAAGCCGTGATGGAGTTTGCCGCTACCATCATTTCAGGCAGCACATTCCACATCCTAAACATTTGCTGTGAAGCGTTTTTCCTCATGTTGGCTTTGGTTCTGCTGCCAATCACCTTAAATCTGTGTCCTCTGGGAACAGTTTCTCTTGATCTACTCTGTCCAGACCGCTCATGATTTTGAACACCTCTATCAAATCTCCTCTCAACCTTCTCTGCTCCAAGGAGAACAACCCCGGCTTCTCCAGTCTCTCCACGTAACTGCAGTCCCTCATCCCTGGAACCATTCTTGAAAATCTTTTCTGCGCCCTCTCTAAGGCCTTCACATCCTTCCTAAAGTCTGATGCCCAGAACCAAAAACATCCCAATAGTGGATAATCAAGGGGCTATAGGGAGGGAGGAACTTCATACTATCACAATCACTAATGAAGTAGTACTAGGTAAAATAAAGGGACTAAAGGCGGACAAGTCCCTTGGACCTACCGGTCTTAAAAGAAGTGGCTGCAGAGATAGTGGATGCATTGGTTATAATTTACCAAAATTGCCTGGATTCTGGGGAGGGCCCAGCAGATTGGAAAACCGCAAATGTAACGCCCCTATTTAAAAAAGGAGCCAACCAAAAAGCAGGAAACTATAGACCAGTTAGCCTAACATCTGTCGTTGGGAAAATGCTGGAGTCCATTATTAGGGAAGCAGTAGCGGGACATTTGGAAAAGCATAATTCAATCAAGCAGAGTCAGCATGGTTTTATGAAGGGGAAATCATGTTTGACAAATTTGCTGGAGGTCTTTGAGGATGTAACAAACAGGGTGGATAAGGGGGAACCAGTGGATGGTGTATTTGGATTTCCAGAAGGCATTCGATAAGGTGCCACACAAGAGTTTACTGCACAAGATAAAAGTTCACCAGGTTAGAGATAATATATTAGCATGGATAGAGGATTGGCTAACTAACAGAGAACAGAGTGTCGGGATAAATGGTTCATTCTCGGGTTGGCAATCAGTAACTAGTGGGGTGCCGCAGGGATCAGTGCTGGGACCCCAACTATTTACAATCTATATTAACGACTTGGAAGAATGGACCGAGTGTAACGTAGCCAAGTTTGCTGACAATACAAAGAAGGGAGGAAAAGCAATGTGTGAGGACGACACAAAAAAATCTGCAAAAGGACATAGACAGGCTAAGTGAGTGGGCAAAAATTTGGTAGATGGAGTATAATGTTGGAAAGTGTGAGGTCATGCACTTTGGCAGAAAAAAATCAAAGAGCAAGTTATTATTTAAATGGAGAAAAATTGCAAAGTGCCGCAGTACAGTGGGACCTGGGGGTACTTGTGCATGAAACACAAAAGGTTAGTATGCAGGTACAGCAAGTGATCAGGAAGGCCAATGGAATCTTGGCCTTTATTGCAAAGGGGGTGGAGTATAAAAGCAGGGAAGTCTTGCTACAGTTATACAGGGTGTTGGTGAGGCCACACCTGGAATACTGCGTGCAGTTTTGGTTTCCATATTTACGAAAGGATATACTTGCTTTGGAGGCAGTTCAGAGAAGGTTCACTAGGTTGATTCTGGAGATGAGGGGGTTGTCTTATGAGGAAAGGTTGAGGAAGTTGGGCCTCTACTCATTGGAGAAGAATGAGAAATGATCTTATTGAAACTTATAAAATAATGAGGGGACTTGACAAGGTGGATGCAGAGAGGATATTTCCACTCATAGGGGAAACTAAAACTAGGGGGCATAATCTTAGAATAAGAGGCTGCCCAATTAAAACTGAGATGAGGAGAAATTTCTTCTCTGAGGGTTGTAAATCTGTGGAATTCTCTGTCCCAGAGAGCTGTGGAGGCTGGGTCATTGAATATATTTAAGGCAGAGTAGACAGTTTCTTAACCAATAAGGGAGTAAAGGGTTATGGGGAGCAGGCAGGGAAGTGGAGCTGAGTCCATGATCAGATCAGCCATGATCTTATTAAATGGCGGAGCAGGGCTCGAGGGGCCAAATGGCCTACTCCTGCTCCTATTTCTTATGTTATGGAGAATTGGACACAATACTCCAGTTGAGGCCAAACTAGTGTTTTTTTTTAAAGTTCATCATAACTTCCTTGCTTTTGTACTCTATACCTCTATTTATGAAGCCCAGGATCCCATATGCTTTTTTAACCGCTTTCTCAACCTAGCCTGTCACCTTCAACGATTTGTGCCCATATACTCCCAGGTCTCTCAGTTCATGCACCCATTTTAGGATTGTAGCTTTTAGTTTTATTGCCTCTCCTCATTCTTCCTATCAAAATATATCACCATTCTTTTCTGCCTTAAATTTCATCTGTCATGTGTCCGCCCATGCCACCAGCTTGTATGTCCTCTTGAAGTCTATCACTAACCCATCATCACAGGCAGTCCCTCAGAATCGAGGAAGACTTGCTTCCATTCTAAAAATAAGTCCTTAGGTGATTGTACAGTCTAATACGAGAGCCACAGTCTCTGACACAGGTGGGACAGACAGTGGTTGAGGGAAGGAGAGGGTGGGACTGGTTTGCCACACGCTCCTTCCGCTGCCTGCGCTTGATTTCTGCACGCTCTCGGCGATGAGACTCGAGGAGCTCAGCGCCCTCCCGGATGCACTTCCTCCATTTAGGGCGGTCTTTGGCCAGGGACTCCCAGGTGTCAGTGGGGATGTTGCACTTTATCAGGGAGGCTTCGAGGGTGTCCCTGTAACGTTTCCTCTGCCCAGCTTTGGCTCGCTTGCCGTGAAGCAGTTCCGAGTAGAGCACTTACTTTGGGAGTCTTGTGTTAGGCATGCGAACAATGTGGCCTGCCCAATGGAGCTGATCGAGTGTGGTCAGTGCTTCAATGCTGGGGACGTTGGCCTGGTTGAGGATGCTAATGTTGGTGCGCCTGTCCTCCCAGGGGATTTGTTGTATCTTACGGAAGCAGCGTTGGTGGTATTTCTCCTGCGCTGGATGTGTTTACTGTACACGGTCCATGTCTCTGAGCCATACAGGAGGGCGGGTATTACTACAGCCCTGTAGACCATGATCTTGGTGGCAGATTTGAGGGCCTGGTCTCCAAACACTCTTTTCCTCAGGCAGCCGAAGGTTGCACTGGTGCACTGGACGCGTTGTTGAATCTCTCTGTCAATGTCTGCCCTTGTTGATAGGAGGCTGCCGAGGTATGGGAAATGGTCCACATTGTCCAGGGAGAAGACAGAGGAGGATTCCCAGTGGCTGATAACAGGGAGATTCCCGTGTAGTTGCCGCAGTCGGACTTGTCCCCTTTTTTAAAGATGGTCACGATCACTACATCTCTGAGATCTCCCGGCATGCTCTGCTCCTTCCAGATGTGAGAGATGAGGTCATGTATTCGCGCCAACACCGCCTCAGCGGGGATTCCATCCGCTCACGTAGCCTTGTGTTCTTAAGCTGACTTACGGCTTTTTCTACCTCGTGCAATGTTGGTGTCTCACTGAGGTGGTGGCAGGTCACATGCTGCGCGATGGAGTTGAGAATGCTCGGGTCAAAGGCAGAATCTTGGTTAAGGAGATCTTCGAAGTGCTCCTTCCAGCGGGCCCTGACTGCCTCAGAGTCCTTGATGTGTGTCTCCCTGTTCTTGGCCAGCAGTGGGGTGGATCCTTGAGTGTTTGGACTGTCGGTGGCCTTGACGGCGGTGAAGAATCCTCGCACATCATGGCTGTCGGCCAGTTGCTGTATCTCCCGTGCTTTCTCCATCCACCACCTGTTCTTTAGGTCGCGGGTTTTTTGTTAGACCTCAGCAGAACCAATGTCCGAGGGGGAGTGTTTGCAAGTGCTGTTGGGGAGGAGTTAAACTAATATGGCAGGGGGATGAGAACGTATACAGGGAGACAGAGGGAAATAGAATGGGGGCAGAAGCAAAAGACAGAAAGAAGAAAAGTAAAAGCGGAGGGCAGAGAAACCCAAGGCAAAAATCAAAAAGGGCCACATTACAGCAAAATTCTAAAGGGGTAAAGTGTGTTAAAAAGACAAAACCTGAAGGCTCTGTGCCTCAATGCCAGGAGTATTCGGAATAAGGTGGACGAATTAACTGCGCAGATAGCAGTTAACAGAGACGTGGCTCCAGGGTGACCAAGGCTGGGAACTCAATTCCCAGGGGTATTCAACATTTAGGAAAGATAGACAGAAAGGAAAAGGAGGTGGGGTGGCGCTGCTGGTTAAAGAGGAAATTAAAGAGGAAGTAAGGAGGGACATTAGCTTGGATGATGTGGAATCGGTATGGGTGGAGCTACGGAATACCGAAGGGCAGAAAACGTTAGTGGGAGTTGTGTACAGACCACCAAACAGTAGCAGTGAGGATGGGGACAGCATCAAACAAGAAATTAGGGATGCGTGCAATAAAGGTACAGCAGTTATCATGGGCGACTTTAATCTGCATATTGATTGGGCTAACCAAACTGGTAGCAATACGGTGGAGGAAGATTTCGTGGAGTGTATTAGGGATGGTTTTCTAGACCAATATGTCGAGGAACCAACTAGAGGGCTGACATCCTAAACTGGGAGATGTGTAATGAGACGGGGCTAATTAACAATCTTGTTGTGCGAGGCCCCTTGGGGAAGAGTGACCATAATATGGTAGAATTATTTATTAAGATAGAGAGCGACACAGTTAATTCAGAGACGAGGGTCTTGAACTTAGGGAAAGGTAACTTCGATGGTATGAGACGTGATTTGGCTAGAATAGACTGGCGAGCGATATTTAAAGGGTTGACAGTGGATAGGCAATGGCAAACATTTAAAGATCACATGAATAAACTTCAACAATTGTACATCCCTGTCTGAAGTAAAAATAAAATGGGGAAGGTGGCTCAACTGTGGCTAACAAGGGAAATTAAGGATAGTGTTAAATCCAAGGAAGAGGCGTATAAATTGGCCAGAAAAACCAGCAAACCTGAGGACTGGGAGAAATCTTTAATACAGCAGAGGAGGACAAAGGGTTTAATTAGGAGGGGTAAAGTAGAGTATGAGAGGAAGCTTGCTGGGAACATAAAACTGACTGCAAAAGCTTCTATAGATATGTGAAGAGAAAAAGATTAGTGAAAACAAACGTAGGTCCCTTGCAGTCAGATTCAGGTGAATTTATAATGGGGAACAAAGAAATGGCGGACCAGTTAAGCAAATACTTTGGTTCTGTCTTCACGAAGGAAGACACAAATAACCTTCCGGAAATACTAGGGGACCGAGGGTCGAGTGAGAAGGGGGAAGTGAAGGAAATCATTATTAGATGGGAAATTGTGTTAGGGAAATTGATGGGATTGAAGGCCGATAAATCCCCGGGGCCCGATGGTCTGCATCCCAGAGTACTTAAGGAAGTAGCCCTCGAAATAGTGGATGCATTGGTGATCATTTTCCAACAGTCTATCGACTCTGGATCAGTTCCTATGGACTGGAGGGTAATGTAACACCACTATTTAAGAAAGGAGGGAGAGAGAAAACGGGTAACTATAGACCGGTTAAGCCTGACATCAGTAGTGGGGAAAATGTTGGAATCAATTATTAAAGATGAAATAGCAGCGCATTTGGAAAGCAGTGACAGGATCGGTCCAAGTCAGCATGGATTTATGAAAGGGAAATCATGCTCGACAAATCTTCTAGAATTTTTTGATGATGTAACTAGTAGAGTGGACAAGGGAGAACCAGTGGATGTGGTGTATTTGGACTTTTGAAAGACTTTTGACAAGATCCCACACAAGAGATTGGTGTACAAAATTAAAGCACATGGTATTGGGGGTAATGTACTGACGTGGATAGAGAACTGGTTGGCAGACAGGAAGCAGAGAGTCGGGATAAACGGGTCCTTTTCAGAATGGCAGGCAGTGACTAGTGGGGTGCCGCAGGGCTCAGTGCTGGGACCCCAGCTATTTACAATATACATTAATGATTTAGATGAAGGAATTGAGTGTAATATCTCCAAGTTTGCAGATGACACTAAGCTGGGTGGCAATGTGAGCTGTGAGGAGGATGCTAAAAGGCTGCAGGGTGACTTGGATAGGTTAGGTGAGTGGGCAAATACATGGCAGATGCAGTATAATGTGGATAAATGTGAGGTTATCCACTTTGGGGGCAAAAGCACAAAGGCAGAATATTATCTGAATGGTGGCAAATTAGGAAAAGGGGAGGTGCAACGAGACCTGGGTGTCATGGTTCATCAGTCACTGAAAGTTGGCATGCAGGTACAGCAGGCGGTGAAGAAGGCAATGGTATGTTGACCTTCATAGCGAGAGGATTTGAGTATAGGAGCAGGGAGGTCTTACTGCAGTTGTACAGGGCCTTGGTGAGGTCTCACCTGGGATATTGTATTCCTAATCTGAGGAAGGATGTTCTTGCTATTGAGGGAGTGCAGCTAAGGTTCACCAGACTAATTCCCGGGATGGCAGGACTGACATATGGGGAGAGACTGGATCGACTGGGCCTGTATTCACTGGAATTTAGAAGGATGAGAGGGGATCTCATAGAAACATATAAAATTCTGACGGGACTGGACAGGTTAGATGCAGGAAGAATGTTCCCGATGTTGGGGAAGTCCAGAACCAGGGGACATAATCTAAGGATAAGGGGTAAGCCATTTAGGACTGAGATGAGGAGAAACTTCTTCACTCAGAGAGTTGTTAACCTGTGGAATTCCCTACCGCAGAGAGTTGTTGATGCCAGTTCATTGGATATATTCAAAAGGGAGTTAGATATGGCCCATACAGCTAAAGGGATCAAGGGGTATGGGGAGAAAGCAGGAAAGGGGTACTGAGGTGAATGATCAGCCGTGATCTTATTGAATGGTGGTGCAGGCTCGAAGGGCCGAATGGCCTACTCCTGCACCTATTTTATATGTTTCTATGTTAATACAGTCTGTAATGCTGCCTTGCTGCTCTGGAGTTGGGTTGTTGCTTAAGGCTCAGAAACACCTTGTGCTTGTGATCTATTAGCTCTTGGATCTCTTGGTCATTCTCATCAAACCAGTCCTGGTGTTTCCTGGTTGAGTGACCGAGCGTCTCTTCACAGGCACTGGTTATGGTGGCCTGGAAGGCAGATCAAGCGCTGTGGGCATTCTGCGTTTCAGGGTCATCAAGGCACGCCAGGTTAGCTGTGAGGTGTTGGCTGTATAGGGCTCTCTTAGCTGGGTCTTAAGTCCCCAGTCGTTGATTTTTCTGCGGCACTGCTTCTGTTGCCATCGCCTCTTTGGGGCTACGTTGATGTTGATGACGGAACGGATTAGGTGGTGGTCCGTCATCGGCTCCTGTCATGGCACAGGTGATGTGCATGTCCTTGCGATCCCTGGGTCCGACAATGACATATCGAGCAGGTGCCAGTGTTTGGAGTGAGGGTGTTGCCACGATGCCTTGTATTTGTACCCCTGGGGGAACAAGGTGTTAGTGATGACATGATCGTGTTCTAGACATTTTGTCAGGAGTAGGGTACCGCTGGAGTTGGCTTTCCCTACTCCCTCTCTGCCAATCACGCCTCCCCCGAGGGCTGTGGCCTTGCCAAACCTGGCATTGAAGTCACCCAGGAGGATCAGTTTGTCGTCCGTAGCGACGCGAGACAGGGATTGTTGGAGGCTGGAGTAAAAACTCTCTTTGGTCTCATCTGTCGCATTGAGTGTCGGGGCGTACGCACTGATTAACTGTGGCACATTGATTCCGGGATAGGGTGAGTCGGAGAATCGTGAGAAGTTTGTTAACCCCGCAGTCTCTGAGGCGGTCGACCAGCTCGTTCTTGATAACGAAGCTAACTCCATGGAGGCAGTGTTATTCCTCTGGTTTCCCTTTCCAGACGAAGGTGTAACCTCCACCTTGTTCCTTGAGCTGGCCTTCCCTTGCCCGCCGGGTCTCGCTTAGGGCGGCGATGTCAACATCGAAGCGCCTAAGTTCCTGGGCAACTATGGCGGTGCGGCGTTCCGGCCTGTCGCTGTTGGGGCTGGGGTTGTCCATGAGGATCCTGACGTTCCAGGTCCTGAACTTCATGTTAGAGGAGTGGAAGGTGCCTGTGCGCGAGTTCTTTTAACATGGGTGGTCGTTGCACACCGGCAACCACACGGGCTTAGCTGAGCAAGGTCTTGGTCCAGTGGCAAGGGGGTCCAAGACGACTGGAGACCAGGCACTGTTGTGTGAGCCGAGTTGCCCATGGCGAGATGTTGGCCGCAGGCTCGGCACTGAGTAGCGCCCTTTGGTGAGGTGGTAGGTGATCCAAGGACATATGACTGGAAGATGGTCACCAGGGTGGCAGCTCCCCTGCTGGAGTCTGTTGCCATGCAACATCTTTTCACCCCCAATCCACCCCCTTTCCACTATTTAAGCTTCCCCTTGGTCTTAATAGGTCCTAATAGGAGGTGCATTTCTTACCCTAAAACCCAAATCCCACAAATTTGGGCCTACCGCAGGCGCGAGCCTTCCTTCCATCGGCGACGGGACCACCCTCCAACCAGCGGCGCCTCTTTATTCTCTAGCGGCAACTGGACCTCTTCTCCCCCCCCGTGACGACCGGACCGTTTCTCCCCACAGGACGTGGCCGACTCAGCTGCTCCTCCAGCGGCGATCGGGTCCCCTCCCCTCCAACGGCGATCGGGTCCCCTCCCCTCCAACGGCGATCGGGTCCCCTCCCCTCCAGTGGCGATCGGGTCCCTTCCCCTCCAACGGCGATCGGGTCCCCTCCCCTCCAACGGCGATCGGGTCCCCTCCCCTCCAACGGCGATCGGGTCCCCTCCCCTCCAACGGCGATCGGGTCCCCTCCCCTCCAACGGCGATCGGGTCCCCTCCCCTCCAACGGCGATCGGGTCCCCTCCCCTCCAACGGCGATCGGGCCTCCTCTCCTCCAGCAGCGACTGGACCTCTTCTCCACCAGCAGGTGGCGAGCACAATGGCTGTGACCACCCTGACCTCCTTCCACTCTGAACACCCGGACCTCCATCCCAAAAAAATGGACCACAATCACTCTCCTCCTCACTGTTCACTACACTTCCAAGTTTTGTGTCATCTGCAAATTTTGTTATTGTGCCCTGTACACCAAAGTCTAAGTCATTTATATCCAGAAAAGCAGTGGTCCCAGTACCAACCCCTGGGGAACACCACTGTATACCTTCCTCCAGTCTGAGAAACAACCGTTCCCCACTACTCCCTGTTTCCTGTCACTGAGCCAGTTCCCTATCCATGCTGCCACTGTCCCTTTAATTCCACGGGCTTCAACTTTGCTGCAAGCCGATTATGTGGCACTTTATCGAACGCCTTTTGGAAATCTTTGTACACCACGTCAACCGCATTACCCTCATCAACCCTCTCTGTTACCTCGTCAAAAAACTCAATCAAGTTACTTAAACACGAGTTGCCTTTAACAAATCCGTGCTGGCTTTCCTTAATCTACACTTGTCCAAGTAACTGTTCATTTTGTCCTGGATCTAAAACCTTCCCCACTACCGAGGTTAAACTGACTGTCCTGTACTTGTTGGGGGTTTATCCTTGCACCCTTTTTTGACCACGGGCGTAACATTTGCAATTCTCCAGTCCTCTGGCACCACACCCCGGAGGATTGGAAGATTATGGTCAGTACCTCTGCAATTTTCACCTTTACTTCCCTCAGCGTCCTAGGATGCATCCCATCCGGTCCTGGTGACTTATCTACTTTAAGTACAGCCAGCCACTCGAGCACCTCCTCTATCAACTTTTTGAACCATGCAGTATCTCAACTACCTCTTTCACTATGACTTTACCAAGGAAGAAGATCCGACCAAAGAAATAAGCAAAGTAGTATAATGGTTAAAAATAATTAAAGCTTCTCTATCTTAATGCAAGGAGCATTCGTAACAAGACGGATGAACTAGTGGGACAAATGGAGATAAATGGGTTTGATCTTTACAGAGATGTGGTTGCAAGGTGACCAAGGTTCCAGGTAAACATAGAAACATAGAAAATAGGTGCAGGAGTAGGCCATTCGGCCCTTCTAGCCTGCACCGCCATTCAATGAGTTCATGGCTGAACATGCAACTTCAGTACCCCATTCCTGCTTTCTCGCCATACCCCTTGATCCCCCTAGTAGTAAGGACTTCATCAAACTCCTTTTTGAATATATTTAGTGAATTGGCCTCAACAACTTTCTGCAGTAGAGAATTCCACAGATTCACCACTCTCTGGGTGAAGACATTTCTCCTCATCTCGGTCCTAAATGGCTTACCCCTTATCCTTAGACTGTGACCCCTGGTTCTGGGCTTCCCCAGTATTGGGAACATTCTTCCTGCATCTAACCTGTCTAAACCCATCAGAATTTTAAACGTTTCTATGAGGTCCCCTCTCATTCTTCTGAACTCCAGTGAATACAAGCCCAGTTGATCCAGTCTTTCTTGATAGGTCAGTCCCACCATCCCGGGAATCAGTCTGGTGAACCTTCGCTGCACTCCCTCAATAGCAAGAAGGTCCTTCCTCAAGTTAGGAGACCAAAACTGTACACAATACTCCAGGTGTGGCATCACCAAGGCCCTGTACAACTGTAGCAACACCTCCCTGCCCCTGTACTCAAATCCCCTCGCTATGAAGGCCAACATGCCATTTGCTTTCTTAACCACCTGCTGTACCTGCATGCCAACCTTCAATGACTGATGTACCATGACACCCAGGTCTCATTGCACCTCCCCTTTTCCTAATCTGTCACCATTCAGATAATAGTCTGTCTCTCTGTTTTTAACCACCAAAGTGGATAACCTCACATTTATCCACATTATACTTCATCTGCCATGCATTTGCCCACTCACCTAACCTATCCAAGTCACTCTGCAGCCTCATAGCATCCTCCTCGCTGCTCACACTGCCACCTAACTTAGTGTCATCTACAAATTTGGAGATACTACATTTAATCCCCTCATCTAAATCATTAATGTACAGTGTAAACAGCTGGGGCCCCAGCACAGAACCTTGCGGTACCCCACTAGTCACTGCCTGCCATTCTGAAAAGTACCCATTTACTCCTACTCTTTGCTTCCTGTCTGACAACCAGTTCTCAATCCATGTCAGCACACTAACCCCAATCCCATGTGCTTTAACTTTGCACATTAATCTCTTGTGTGGGACCTTGTCGAAAACCTTCTGAAAGTCCAAATATACCACATCAACTGGTTCTCCCTTGTCCACTCTACTGGAAACATCCTCAAAAAATTCCAGAAGATTTGTCAAGCATGATTTCCCTTTCACAAATCCATGCTGACTTGGACCTATCATGTCACCTCTTTCCAAATGCGCTGCTATGACATCCTTAATAATTGATTCCATCATTTTACCCACTACTGATGTCAGGCTGACTATAATTCCGTTTTCTCTCTCCCTCCTTTTTTTTTAATAAGTGCGGTTACATTGGCTACCCTCCACTTGATAGGAACTGATCCAGAGTCAATGGAATGTTGGAAAATGACTGTCAATGCATCCACTATTTCCAAGGCCACCTCCTTAAGTACTCTGGGATGCAGTCCATCAGACCCTGGGGATTTATCGGCCTTCAATCCCATCAATTTCCCCAACACAATTTCCCGACTAATAAGGATTTCCCTCAGTTCCTCCTCCTTACTAGACCCTCTGACCCCTTTTATATCCGGAAGGTTGTTTGTGTCCTCCTCAGTGAATACCGAACCAAAGTACTTATTCAATTGGTCTGCCATTTCTTTGTTCCCAGTTATAACTTCCCCTGATTCTGACTGCAGGGGACCTACGTTTGTCTTTACTAACCTTTTTCTCTTTACATATCTATAGAAACTTTTGCAATCCTTCTTAATGTTCCCTGCAAGCTTCTTCTCGTACACCATTTTCCCTGCCCGAATCAAACCCTTTGTCCTCCTCTGCTGAGTTCTAAATTTCTCCCAGTCCCCAGGTTCGCTGCTATTTCTGGCCAATTTGTAAGCCACTTCCTTGGCTTTAATACTATCCCTGATTTCCCTTGATAGCCACGGTTGAGCCACCTTCCCTTTTTTATTTTTACGCCAGACAGGAATGTACAATTGTTGTACTTCATCCATGCAGTCTCTAAATGTCTGCCATTGCGCATCCACAGTCAACCCCTTAAGTATCATTCGCCAATCTATCCTAGCCAATTCACGCCTCATACCTTCAAAGTTATCCTTCTTTAAGTTCTGGACCATGGTCTCTGAATTAACTGTTTCATTCTCCATCCTAATGTAGAATTCCACCATATTATGGTCACTCTTCCCCAAGGGGTCTCGCACAACGAGATTGCTAATAAATCCTCTCTCATTACACAACACCCAGTCTAAGATGGCCTCCCCCTAGTTGGTTCCTCGACATATTGGTCTAGAAAACCATCCCTTATGCACTCCAGGAAATCCTCCTCCACCGTATTGCTTCCAGTTTGGTTAGCCCAATCTGTGCATATTAAACTCACCCATTATAACTGCTGCACCTTTATTGCATGCACCCCTAATTTCCTGTTTGATGCCCTCCCCAACATCACTACTACTGTTTGGAGGTCTGTACACAACTCCCACTAACGTTTTTTGCCCTTTGGTGTTCTGCAGCTCTACCCATATAGATTCCACATCATCCAAGCTAATGTCCTTCCTAACTATTGCATTAATCTCCTCTTTAACCAGCAATGCTACCCCACCTCCTTTTCCTTTTATTCTATCCTTCCCGACTGTTGAATACCCATGGATGTTGAGTTCCCAGCCCTGATCATCCTGGAGCCACGTCTCCGTAATCCCAATCACATCATATTTGTTAACATCTATTTGCACAGTTAATTCATCCATCTTATTACGGATACTCCTTGCATTAAGACACAAAGCCTTCAGGCTTGTTTTTTTAACATCCTTTGTCCTTTTATAATTTTGCTGTACAGTGGCCCTTTTTGTTCTTTGCCTTGGGTTTCTCTGCCCTCCACTTTTCCTCATCTCCTTTCTGTCTTTTGCTTTTGTCTCCTTTTTGTTTCCCTCTGTCTCCCTGCATTGGTTCCCATCCCCCTGCCATATTAGTTTAAATCCTCCCCAACAGCACTAGCAAACACTCCCCCTAGGACATTGGTTCCGGTCCTGCCCAGGTGCAGACCGTCCGGTTTGTACTGGTCCCACCTCCCCCAGAACTGGTTCCAATGCCCCAGGAATTTGAATCCCTCCCTGCTGCACCACTGCTCAAGCCATGTATTCATCTGCGCTATCCTGCGATTCCTACTCTGACTAGCACGTGGCACTGGTAGCAATCCTGAGATTACTACTTTTGAGGTCCTACTTTTTAATTTAGCTCCTAAAATTCATTTCGTAGGACCTCATCCCTCTTTTTACCTATGTCGTTGGTACCAATGTGCACCACGACAACTGGCTGTTCTCCCTCCCTTTTTAGAATGTCCTGCACCCGCTCCGAGACATCCTTGACCCTTGCACCAGGGAGGCAACATACCATCCTGGAGTCTCGGTTGCGGCCGCAGAAACGCCTATCTATTCCCCTTACAATTGAATCCCCTATCACTATCGCTCTCCCACTCTTTTTCCTGCCCTCCTGTGCAACAGAGCCAGCCACGGTGCCATGAACTTGGCTGCTGCTGCCCTCCCCTGATGAGTCATCCCCCTCAACAGTACTCAAAGCGGTGTATCTGTTTTGCAGGGGGATGCAGGTACTTGATGTTTTGAAAAGACAGGCAGAATGGTGAAGGGTGGGTGGGAGCCCTGATAATACAAGAATGACATAAGGACAGTAGAGAGAAAGGATCTCGGCTCAGAAGATCAGGATGTACAATCAATATGGGTGGAGATAAGGAATAACAAGGTGCCGAACACACTGGTGGGAGTAGTCTATAAGCCCCCGAACAGTAGCTATACTTAGTGTTTGATGAGACAGTGTCGACGTCCTCAACACTAACATCCTTCACTTTCAGGAGCAAATAATAAGTTACTCTTTTTAAAAAAAAAACACTTATTTCTAATAATGTTGTAATGAATTTATCAGAAGTGAAATCTCGGTGTGTCTAAAACATTCCAACAATTTCCTAACATTGTATAGCTCCTGTTATAAGGAAACCCGTAGAATTGTCAGGAGTAATGTTGGGTTGGATTTGGAAGGAGCTGTGAGGTGCAGCTCAGAGATTTATCAGGGGAGTGGCGATAACTCAAGCCATACAATGCAGACCCCAGCCGTGTCTCTCACACCCCCCCTGCTGCTGGCAATGGGCTGTGAATGTGCTGCGAGATCTGTGGCCGTGTAAACCAACGATAAAAATTGTAAAAATCCCTCAACAGTAACCAGAATTCCTCAACCGACCGATTCTCAGCATCACTTTCAAAAAAACATTTTCTCCAGTCCACGATTTAATTTTTTCTATTTTATTTACAAATTGTGCAATTCAGTAAGGGGTTTATATAGGCCCCCAGGGCGCACACAGACCCCCAGGGCGCACACAGACACAGACCCCCAGGGCGCACACAGACACAGACCCCCAGGGCGCGCACAGAGACACGGATCCCCAGGGCGCACACAGAGACACGGACCCCCAGGGCGCAAAGACAGACACGGACCCCCAGGACGCACACACAGACACGGACCCCCAGGACGCACACACAGACACGGACCCCCAGACAGACACGGACCCTCAGGGCACGCACAGAGACACAGACCCCCAGGGCGCGCACAGAGACACGGACTCCCAGGGCGCGCACAGAGACACGGACCCCCAGGACGCACACACAGACACGGACCCCCAGGACGCACACACAGACACGGACCCCCAGGGCGCACAGACAGACACGGACCCCCAGGGCGCGCACAGAGACACGGCCCCCCAGGGCACGCACAGAGACACGGACCCCCAGGGCGCGCACAGAGACACGGACCCCCAGGGCGCGCACAGACAGACACGGACCCCCAGGGCGCGCACAGAGACACGGACCCCCAGGGCGCGCACAGACAGACACGGACCCCCAGGGCGCGCACAGAGACACGGACCCCCAGGGCGCGCACAGAGACACGGCCCCCCAGGGCACGCACAGAGACACGGACCCCCAGGGCGCGCACAGAGACACGGACCCCCAGGGCGCGCACACACAGACACATTGGAATTTCTTTTCCAAATCATCGCTTGCTCTATTTCAAAAAATACTCCTCAATCCGTCTCTTCTTAAGGGGACTCTCTGGAAAATTAGTTTGTGGCCCAGTGTCGGTGTGGGGCCCAGTGTCGGTGTGGGGCCCAGTGCCAAGGTGAGAATCAAAACAGATATCAGCAGTCTCGAGGAGAAGAGATTCATCATCGGCCTCTTCAGAATCACCGAGAGCAGTCTGGAAAAAGTCCACCACTTTTGTCTGTCTTGGACCCTACAGAGAAATACAATCCTGGTCACAAATAACTCTGGGTAAAAGTACCCAAACTGCACAGGCCCTGCTCGAGTCAAATAAACCAAAACCATCCCCAACCTAGCGAGTGACCCATCGACCCAGAGAGTGACCCCCCGACCCGACCTTCGACCCTGAGTGACCCCGACTCCGACCTTCGACCCAGAGTGACCCCGACCTTCAACCCAGAGAGTGACGACCCCAACCTTGGACCCTGAGTGACCCCCCCCGACCCCGAGAGTACCCAGCACAGGCAAGTATGGATCTGCAAACCTGCTCCTTCTACACTGTCCCATCAAACACTCCCAGAGCAGGTACAGGGGGTTAGATACAGAGTAAAGCTCCCTCTACACTGTCCCATCAAACACTCCCAGGGCAGTTACAGCACGGGGTTAGATACAGAGTAAAGCTCCCTCTACACTGTCCCCATCAAACACTCCCAGGGCAGGTACAGGGGGTTAGATACAGAGTAAAGCTCCCTCTACACTGTCCCATCAAACACTCCTAGGGCAGGTACAGCACGGGGTTAGATACAGAGTAAAGCTCCCTCTACACTGTCCCATCAAACACTCCTAGGGCAGGTACAGGGGGTTAGATACAGAGTAAAGCTCCCTCTACACTGTCCCATCAAACACTCCCAGAGCAGGTACAGGGGGTTAGATACAGAGTAAAGCTCCCTCTACACTGTCCCATCAAACACTCCCGGGGCAGGTACAGCACAGGGTTAGATACAAAGTAAAGCTCCCTCTACACTGTCCCGTCAAACTCTCCCAGGGCAGGTACAGCATGGCGTTAGATACAGAGTAAAGCTCCCTCTACACTGTCCCATCAAACACTCCCAGGGCAGGTACAGCACGGGGTTAGATACAGAGTAAAGCTCCCTCTACACTGTCCCATCAAACACTCCCAGGGCAGGTACAGGGGGTTAGATACAGAGTAAATCTCCCTCTACACTGTCCCATCAAACGCTCCCAGGGCAGGTACAGCACGGGGTTAGATACAGAGTAAAGCTCCCTCTACACTGTCCCATCAAACACTCCCAGGGCAGGTACAGGGGGTTAGATACAGAGTAAAGCTCCCTCTACACTGTCCCATCAAACACTCCCAGGGCAGGTACAGGGGGTTAGATACAGAGTAAATCTCCCTCTACACTGTCCCATCAAACACTCCCAGGGCAGGTACAGGGGGTTAGATACAGAGTAAAGCTCCCTCTACACTGTCCCATCAAACACTCCCAGGGCAGGTACAGCGCGGGTTAGAAGATGAAATGCTGAGTTAAGGAATCAGTTATTTACCCGGTAAAAATAATCCGTGGTTTCAGTCTCTGAAAAGTTGTTTTCTGACAGACCAGCCTCTCCAAGAACCTTCATCTTCTGCTGAACCAGGGGCCTGAGGAGATATTTAAAGGAGAGTTTAGTGAGTGGCTACAATGCTGACAGAAATCTGACAACAGTTAATCCACAATTCGCCTCGTGTTCCCTCCTCAGCTCCACCACAATCTTCCTCCCCCCTCCCCCCCCCTCCACTAACCACACACCCTCCCCCCTCCTCCTCCACTAAACCCCCCCTCCACTAACCACGCACCCTCCCCCCTCCTCCTCCTCCACTAACCCCCCCCAACCTCCACTAACCACGCCCCCTCCCCCCATCTCCCTCCTCCTCCACTAAACACCCCCACCTCCACTAACCCCCCCCCTTCCACTAACCCCCCCCTCCACTATCCCTCCACCCCCTCCTCCACTATCCCTCCCCCCCTCCTCCACTATCCCTCCCCCCCCTCCTCCACTATCCCTCCCCCCCCTCCTCCACTATCCCTCCCCCCCCTCCTCCACTATCCCTCCCCCCCTCCTCCACTATCCCTCGCCCCCACCTCCTCCTCCACTATCCCTCCCCCCCACCTCCTCCGCTATCCCGTCCCCCCCCCCTCCTCCACTATCCCTCCCCCCGCCTCCTGCTCCATCCCTCCCCCCGCCTCCTGCTCCATCCCTCCCCCCGCCTCCTGCTCCACTAACCCCCCCAATCCCTCACTCACTGCCCCCCGATCCCTCATTCACTGCTCCCTGCTCTGACACACTCTCCCCGCCTATCCTCCTCCCCGGCTTTGGCCTGAGGTAAAGTGAGGGTTCATGTTGCCGAGAAGCAGGTTCTCAAACTCGGTCACATGGACAGCACGCTGCCCACATCTCACCACAGGTAATCGTCAGCAGTGCCCCTGGCCACCAGGTAATGGATATCCACACAGCTCGTCTGGCCGATTCGATGAACTCGGTCTTCAGCCTGAAAGAGGATCTACGGAGCCAGGAAATGAGAGAAGAGCGATGTGTCAGCAAACAGTGAAACGTTCCACCCACAACATGGGGCCTCAAAGCAAAGAGCTATCCAGCATCTCCCCCCCCCACCCCCGGCCTCACCCTCCCCCACCACCCTCGGCCTCCCAGCCCCTCCTCCCCCCCTGGGCTCCCGGCCTCCCAGCCTCCCAGCCCCTCCCCCCAGCCCCTCATCCCCTCCCCCCGGGCACCTAACCCCCCCCCCCCTCTCCCAGCTCCCAGCCCTAGAAAGGCAGCGGATACATTGAACCCACCTCTCTCCCTGCCCGCTCCCTCCCTCCCTGCCGACCCCACTCTGGGCCAAAGTCTCTCACTTACGCCAGGGTTCCAGAAAAGCTCAGCGATGACGACCAGATCAGCAGAGGAGAGAGTCAGACCCATATTGGCGGCAGTGATGGAGAGCACAGCGACACAGCGCTGCTCTGATAACTGGAACTGGTCGCACAGTGACTGACGGTCAGAGGAGGAAGTGGAGCCATCAATACGGATAAATGCAACTGCCTGCAGACAAAGCAATCATTCAAACTTTGGTTCATAGAATCATACAACACAGAAAGAGGCCATTCGGCCCATCGAGCCTGTGCCGGCTCTTTGAAAGAGCAACCCAATTATTCCCACTCCGCGCTCTTTCCCCACAGCCCTGCAGTTTTCACGCCCTCCAAGTATTGATCCAATTCCCAGTTTGAAAGTTACTACTGAATCTGCTCCCCCCCCCGCCCCTTCAGGCAACAACTCACTGCATAAAAAAAATTCTCATCTTCCCTCCTGGTTCTTTTGCCGATTATCGTCAATCTGTGTCCGTCTGGTTCCTGACTCTCCTGCCACAGGAAACAGTCTCTCTCTCTATCTACGCTATCAAAACCCTTCACATGATTTTGAACACCTCGATCAAATCTCCCCTCAACCCTCTCTGCTCTGAGGAGAACAACCCCAGCTTCTCCAGTCTCTCCACGTCACTGAACTCCCTCGTCCCTGGAAGCATCGAGTCAATCTCCCTCTGCACCCTCCCCTTGACACCCTTCCTAAAGTGCGGTGCCCAGAATTGGACACAGTTCTCCAGCTGAGGCCGAACCAGTGCTTTATAAAAGGTGCAGCATAACTTCCTTGCTGTTGTACTCTGTGCCTCTATTTATAACGCCCATACGCTCTTTAAAAACAGACTTCTCAACTTATCCCGCCACTTTCAAACATTTGTGTACATCCACCCCAGGTCTCTCTGTTCCTACGCCTCCTTTAAAATTGTATCCTTTAGTTTTATTGCCTCTCCTCAGACTTCCTACCAAAACACATCACTTCACACTTCTCTGCTTTAAATTCCATCTGCCATGTATCCGCCCGTATCACCGGTCCGTTATTATCCTCCCCATTTGGTATCCTTGTTTGCATGCCAGACACGAGACTCCCAAAGCAAGCGCTCTACTCGGAACTCCTTCACGGCAAGTGAGCCAAAGGTGGGCAGAGGAAACGTTACAGGGACACCCTCAAAGCCTCCCTGATAAAGTGCAACATCCCCACCGACACCTGGGAGTCCCTGGCCAAAGACCGCCCTAAGTGGAGGAAGTGCATCCGGGAGGGCGCTGAGCACCTCGAGTCTCGTCGCCGAGAGCATGCAGAAACCAAGCGCAGGCAGCGGAAGGAGCGTGCGGCAAACTAGTCCCACCCTCCCTTTCCCTCAGTGACTATCTGTCCCACCTGTGACAGACTGTGGTTCCCGTATTGGACTGTTCAGCCACCTAAGGACTCATTAAGAGTGGAAACAAGTCTTCCTCGATTCCGAGGGACTGCCTGTGATGATGACGCAAGTCACAGAAAGTTAACATGCAGATAGCAATAGGAAAGCAAATGACATTTATTGCAAGTGGGTTGGAGTACAACAACAACTTGTATTTATATAGCCTTTAACATCCCAAGGCGCCTCACAGGAATATTATAAAGCACAAAGTTTGACACCGAGCCACATAAGTAGAAATCTTGGAGGAAAGAGAGGTGAAGAGGTTTAGGGAGGGAGTTCCAGAGCTTGGGGCCCAGGCAACAGAAGGCACGGCCACCAATGGTGGAGCGATTATAATCAGGGATGGTCAGGAGGGCAGGATTTGAGGAGTGCAGAGATCTCGGGGGGTTGTGGGGTTGGAGGGGATTACAGAGATAGGGAGGGGCGAGGCCACGGAGGGATTTGTAAACAAGGATGAGAGTTTTGAAATCGATGCGGTGCTTAACCGGGAGCCAATGTAGATCAGTGAGCACAGGGGGTGATGGGTGAGTGGGACTTGGAGAGAGTTAGGACACGGGGCACAGTGGGGTGATGGGAGAGTGGGACTTGGAGAGAGTTAGGACATGGAGCACAGGGGGTGATGGGAGAGTGGGACTTGGAGAGAGTTAGGACATGGAGCACAGGGGGTGATGGGTGAGTGGGGCTCGGTGTGAGTTAGGACACGGGGCACAGGGGGTGATGGGAGAGTGGGACTCGGTGCGAGTTAGGACACGGGGCACAGGGGGTGATGGATGGGTGGAACTCGGTGCGAGTTAGGACACGGGGCACAGGGGGTGATGGGTGAGTGGAACTCGGTGCGAGTTAGGACACGGGGCACAGGGGGTGATGGGTGAGTGGAACTCGGTGCGAGTTAGGACATGGGGCAGCAGAGTACATGCACAAGGAAGTCTTACAGTTAAATATGGGGCTTTGCTGAGACCACATCTGGAGTACTGTGCACAGTTTTAGTCTCCTTACCAGAGGAAAGATATACTTGCCTTAGAGGGGGTGCAACAATAGTTCACTAGATTGATTCCTGGGATGAGAAGACTGTCCTATGATTTAGTAGATTGAACTTATACTCTCTGGAGTTTCAAAGAATGCGAGGTGATCTCATTAAAATACAAGATTCTGAGTGGGATTGACAGGGTAGATGCCGAGAGGTTCTTTTCCCCGGGCTGGGGAGTCTAGAAATAGCGGGCACAGTCTCAGGATAAGGGGTCGGCCATTTAAGGCTGAGATGAGGGGGAATTTCTTCACTCAGAAGGTGGGGAACCTTTGGGATTCACTGCCCCAGAGGGCTGTGGATGCCGAGTCTCGGAATATATTCAAGGCCGAGAGCGACAGATTTTGGGAGTCTAGGGGGATTGAAGGATATGGAGATCAGACGGGAAAGTGGAATTGTGGTCAAAGATCAGCCATGATCTTATTGAATAGTGGAGCAGGCTCGAGGGGCTGTAAGGCCTACTCCTGCTCCTAATTCTTATGTTCTCACGTCTCTGTGTGTAAGTTCATTGGTGCTGGGCAATGTTCCCTTTAAGCCGTGCAGCCGGCTCACGAGCTCTTAAATAGGAAAAAAACCATGCATATGGCATTTTTTGAATGAGCAGCTCCAGGGGGCACGCAGGGGGCTGGGTGCAGTCAGCCCAAAGCTCAGACCAAAGATCCAAGGGGCTACAAGTTTCAGAACTGGGGGATCACCAAGAGGTCAGGTGCCAAAGGGCTGGGAACTTGCGAGGGTTGAGTTCAGAGGTCACAATGTGGTGAAATGCAAGTCCTGAGCTTCATTAAAGAAGATATGAAGTTGAGGAGGAGAGAGAGAGAGGGGGAGGGGCAAAGGGAGTTAGGTCACAGATCCACCAAGCTCTCGTTGAAAGGCAGAACAGGCTCGAGGGGCTAAATAGCCTCCTTCTGTTCCTACGTTCCGACCCCATCAAACCCTTTCAGGTCACCCCTCAACAGAAAAGCGCCCAGCCTGCTCAACCTTTCCTAATCATTATGACCTCTCAGTTCTGGTATCATACTTATAAATCTTTTTTTACACCTTCCCCAGTGCCTCTATATCCCTTCAATATAGACCAGAACTGCACATGTGTTGTCTTACTAGGGTTCGATACAAGTTGACCATAACTTCTCTGCTTTTCAATTCTATCCCTCCAGAAATAAACCCCAGGGCTTGGTTTGCTTTTTTAATGGTCTTATTAACTTTTAGTCAGCCGCATCCATCCCCGAACAGAACCCAGCATCACACCACTCCCAAACCCGCTCCGTTTGATGTTACACGTTACATGCCCATTACTGACACTCAAGCCCCGGGGGCAGGGAATACCTGGCATTACCTTTTCTTCCAGAGTGTCACACAATGCGTCCAGGACCAGCTGGTGATGACCAAACACCAGGAACTTCTCTCGGCCGCTCTGCAGCAAATCCTTCACGTAATCTCTGTAAAACAGTGACCCCAGTAAATCCCATCCCGCGGAGGGGAGGGGGTTCCGGGGACGGACCTCCCGCGGAGGGGAGGGGGGTTCCGGGGACGGACCTCCCGCGGAGGGGAGGGGGTTCCGGGGACGGACCTCCCGCGGAGGGGAGGGGGTTCCGGGGACGGACCTCCCGCGGAGGGGAGGGGGTTCCGGGGACGGACCTCCCGCGGAGGGGAGGGGGTTCCGGGGACGGACCGCCCGCGGAGGGGAGGGGGTTCCGGGGACGGACCGCCCGCGGAGGGGAGGGGGTTCCGGGGACGGACCTCCCGCGGAGGGGAGGGGGTTCCGGGGACGGACCTCCCGCGGAGGGGAGGGGGTTCCGGGGACGGACCTCCCGCGGAGGGGAGGGGGTTCCGGGGACGGACCTCCCGCGGAGGGGAGGGGGTTCAGGGACGGACCCCAGTTTACTCACACGATGGAGCGGACTTTGGCCTCCGCGGTGCGATTGTAGAAAAGCATCAATGCCTCCTTTTTCTCACGTTTCTATTACAATAAAATACAGCAATTTAGAGCAAAGATTGAAAATCTGAAACATTACTTTTTACACACAAGAGCACAGGGATTATATCACTGGACCAGTAATCCAAGGGCCTTGACTAATGATCCAGAGACACAAGTTCAAATCCCACCACGGCAGCTGGGGAATCCAAATTCAAATAATTAAATGAAAAATCTGGAATAAAAAGCTCGTGTCAGTAATGGTGACCATGAAACTATCGGATGGTCGTAAAAACCCATCTAATGCCCTTTAGGGAAGGAACTATGCCGTCCTTACCCGGTCTGGCCTGTATGTGACTCCAGACCCACAGCAATGTGTTTGACTCTTAACTGTTTTTTTTTTAAACATAACAAAAGAAATCGGAGCAGGAGTCGGCCATACGGCCCCTCGAGCCTGCTCCGCCATTTAATAAGATCATGGCTGATCTGATCAGGGACTCAGCTCCACTTCCCTGCCCGCTCCCCAAAACCCCTTATTCCCTTATCGCTCAAAAATCTATTTCACCGCCTTAAATATATTCAATGACCCAGCCTCTACAGCTCTCTGGGGCAGAGAATTCCACAGATTTACAACCCTCAGAGAAGAAATTCCTCCTCATCTCAGTTTTAAATCGGCAGCCCCTTATTCTATGTCCCCTCGTTTTAGTTTCCCCTCTGAGTGGAAATATCCTCTCTGCATCCAACTTGTCGAGCCCCCTCATTATCTTATAAGTTGAGACAAGATCACCTCTCAATTCTTCTGAACTCCAATGTGTAGAGGCCCAACCTACTCAACTTATCTTCATAAGTCAACCTCCTCATCTCCGGAATCAACCGAGTGAACCTTCTCTGAACAGCCTCCAATGCAAGTATATCCTTCCTTAAATACGGAGACCAAAACTGTACGCAGTATTCCAGGTGTGGCCTCACCAATACCCTGTAGAACTGTAGCAAGACTTCCCTGCTTTTATACTCCATCCCCTTTGCAATAAAGGCCAAGATTCCATTGGCCTTCCTGATCACTTGCTGTACCTGCATACTAACTTTTTGTGTTTCATGCACAAGTACCCCCAGGTCCCGCTGCACTGCAGCACTTTGCAATCTTTCTCCATTTAAATTATAATTTGCTTTTCTATTATTATTTCTGGCAAAGTAGATAACCTCACGTTTTCCCACATTATACTCCGTCTGCCAAATTTTTGCCTACTCACTTAGCCCTGTCTATAACCCTTTGCAGATTTTTTGTGTCCTCCTCACAACTTGCTTTCCCACCCATCTTTGTATCATCAGCAAACTTGTCTACATTACACTCTGTCCCTTCATCCAAGTCATTAATATGGATTGTAAATAGTTGAGGACCCAGCACCGATCCCTGCGGCACCCCACTAGTCACTGTTTGCCAACCGGAAAATGACCCATTTATCCCAACTCTCTGTTTTCTGATGTTAGCCAAACCTCTATCCATGCTAATATATTACCCCCAACCCCGTGAACTTTTATCTTGTGCAGTAACCTCTATGTGACACCTTATCGAATGACATGAGGTTACTGCAAAAGATAATTTTTAAAATTCATTCCGTGATGTGGGCGTCGCTGTCAAGGCCGGCATTTATTGCCCATCCCCAATTGTCCCTTGAGAAGATGGTGGTGAGCCGCCTTCTTGAACCGCTGCAGTCCGTGTGGTGAAGGTGCTCTTTCCGTGAAAGAGCGTGCGGCAAACCAGTCCCACCCACCCCTTCCCTCAACGACTATCTGTCCCACCTGTGACAGGGACTGTGGCTCTCGTATTGGACTGCTCAGCCACCTAGGGACTCATTTTAAGAGTGGAAGCAAGTCTTCCTCGATTCCGAGGGACTGCCTATGATGATGATGAAGGTGCTCCCGCAGTGCTGTTAGGGAGGGAGTTCCAGGATTGTGACCCAGCGGCGAAGAAGGAACGGCCGATATATTTGCAAGTCGGGATGGTGTGTGACTGGGAGGGGAACGTGGAGGTGGTGGTGTTCCCATGTACCTGCCGGTGGGGCAGGACATACCCAGGAACGGTGATGGAGTCGTCTGGGACATTGGCTGAAAGGTATGATTCTGTGAGCATGACTTTGTCAGACTGTTTGCTTGACTAGTCTGTGGGACTACTCTCCCAATTTTGGCACGTCCCCAGATGTTAGTGCGGAGGACTTTGGAGGTTGACTGGGCTGGGTGAGCCATTGTCGTGTCCATAGCCGGTGGCAAGATCGATGCCGGGTGGTCCGTCCGGTTTTACTATTCGTATTGTTTCTTGTAGCAGTTTTTAAAAACTAAGTGGCTTGCTAGGCCATTTCACTCCACGTGATATCAAGCAGCGGCTGAGCGCACTGGATACAGCAAAGGCAATGGGCCCTGACAACTTCCTGGCTGTCGTGCTGAAGACTTGTGCTCCAAAACTAGCCGCGTCTCTAGCCAAGCTGTTCCAGTACAGCTACAACACTGGCATCTACCCGACAATGTGGCAAACTGCCCAGGTATGTCCCGCCCACAAAAAAGCAGGACAAATCCAATCTGGCCAAATACCGCCCCATCAGTCTACTCTCAATCATCAGCAAAGTGATGGAAGGTGACATCGACAGTGCTATCAAGCGGCACTTACTCACCAATAACCTGCTCACCCATGCTCAGTTTGGGTACCGCCAGGACCACTCAGCTCCAGACTTCATTACAGTTCCAAACATGGACAAAAGAGCTGAATTCCAGAGGTGAGGTGAGAGTGACTGCCCTTGACATCAAGGCAGCATTTGACCGAGTGTGGCATCAAGGAACCCGAGTAAAACTGAAGTCAATGGGAATCAGGGGGAAACCCTCCACTGGCTGGAGTCATACCCAGCACACAGGAAGATGGTTGTGGTGGTTGGAGGTCAATCATCGCTGCATTGCTGGACATCGCTGCAGGAGTTCCTCAGGGCAGTGTCCTAGACCCAACCATCTTCAGCTGCTTCATCAATGACCTTCCCTCCATCATAAGGTCAGAAGTGGGGATGTTCCTGATGATTGCACAGTGTTCAGTTCCATTCGCACCCCTCAGATAATGGAGCAGTCCATGCAGCAAGACCTGGACAACATTCAGGTTTGGGCTGATATGTGGCAAGTAACATTCGCACCACACAAGTGCCAGGCAATGACCATCTCCAACAAGCGAGAGTCTAACCACCTCCCCTTGACATTCAACGGTATTACCATCACCGAATCCCCCGCCATCAGCATCCTGAGGGTCACCATTGACCAGAAACTTAACTGGACCAGCCACATAAATATGTGGCAACAGAATACCCAGAGGCTGGGTATTCTGCGACGAGTGTCTCACCTCCTGACTCCCCAAAGCCTTTCCAACAACTACAAGGCACAAGTCAGGAGTGTGATGGAACACTCTCCACTTGTCTGGATGAGTGCAGCTCCAACAACACTCAAGAAGCTCGACACCATCCAGGACAAAGCAGCCACTTGATTGGCCCCCCATCCACCACCTTCAACACTCACTCCCTCCACCACCGGCGCCCCCTGGCTGCAGTGTGTACCATCTACAAGATGCACTGCAGCAACTCGCCAAGGCTTCTTCGGCAGCACCTCCCAAACCCGCCACCTCTACCACCTGGAAGGACAAGGGCAGCAGGTCCATGGGAACACCACCCCCTCCACGTTCCCCTCCCAGTCACACACCATCCTGACTTGGAAATATATCGGCCGTTCCTTCATCGTCGCTGGGTCACAATCCTGGAACTCCCTCCCTAACAGCACTGTGGGAGCACCTTCACCACACGGACTGCAGCGGTTCAAGAAGGCGGCTCACCACCACCTTCTCGAGGGCAATAAATTCTGGTCTTGTCATCAATGCCAACATCCCACGAACGAATAAAAAAAGAAGAAATCCTCTTGAGATTTTGTCGAATGTGATGTGTTTTTAATGTGGAGGCTTCACTGGACTGGAACACGGGCTGAACATAATATAATAGCAGGAGTCGGCCATAAGGCCCCTCGAGCCTGCTCCGCCATTTAATACGATCATGGCTGATCCGATCATGGACTCAGGTCCACGTCCCTGCCCGCTTTCCCTCCTTCAACCTCAGGGGCACTCAAACCACCCTTAGACCCCCAGCACAGGTCCCAGTTTATCCGGCTCCGTCTTTCCGTGTCCATCTCTGGATCCAGTGACCTGCGCCAAGGGGCGGGGCCTGGCCGTGGGGGACTGGGCTGAGACACGGTGAGAAATCTCAGCTTCCCCGAGAGCTCCGACTCGCTGCCGACCCGCCTAACACTCACGGTGATGTGGTCTTTCACCATCAGATGAGCAGCGGCCTCCAGCGCTGCCCGGGCCTTCGCGCTCACGCCCTCGGGCTCCACCAGCACCAGCTTCCGCCGCTTGGAGGGCAACTGTGTCAGCACGTCCGCCTTCAGCCGTCTGATCATCAGGGACTCCAGCAGCAACAGGCGCAACTCCAGCAGGTTGGACGATCCCGAATAGTCCCATCCCCAGGGGAGCTGCCAATCACAGGAGCAAGAGCATGAGCTGGGGTCACGGGGGGGGGGCGTGAGAGGGGGGGGGGGCGAGAGGAGGGGGAGGGGAGGCGAGAGGAGGGGGAGGGGAGGCGAGAGGAGGGGGAGGGGAGGCGAGAGGAGGGGGAGGGGAGGCGAGAGGAGGGGGAGGGGAGGCGAGAGGAGGGGGAGGGGAGGCGAGAGGAGGGGGAGGGGAGGCGAGAGGAGGGGGAGGGGAGGCGAGAGGAGGGGGAGGGGAGGCAAGAGGAGGGGGAGGGGAGGCAAAAGGAGGGGGAGGGGAGGCAAAAGGAGGGGGGTAATCCGCCGAATAATAAAACATTAGCTAAACTCACCCGCTTTGCGGCACAGTACCGCAATCCAAAGTCGTGGAAGTTGGGGAAGAGCTTGGGGCTGATGGCAGTGACCTGGCTGTACAGCTCGGCGGGCCGGGACATGGCCGGCGTCCCGGACAGAAGGATCAGCCTCTTCGCAGCCTGGGGGACAGATCAGGGAGAGGAATTGGGGCCAGTCCATCGGCTGCGCTGCTCCTGCTCTCGGCCGGCCTCCCTCCCTCCCTCCCAGAGAATCGGGCCGAGACTCATTCCAGCACCTCATTCAGACACTCAGACAAAGGCCCAGAGAGCCAGACCACTGCAACATCTCGCAACCCCCCCCCCCGCCGACACCCGGTCCCCCCGAGACACCTCCCAACCACCACCACCCCCCCCACCCCGAGACACCCCTGCAAGACATCCCCCCACAGCCCACGAGCCCCCCCCCCACCAATCCCCCAAGACACACTCCTCCGACCTGAGGGGAAAGGGAGAGGGGAGAAGGGGGTGGGGGGGGGGGGGGGAAAGGGGAGAAGGGGGTGGGGGGGGGGGGAAGGGGAGAAGGGGGTGGGGGGGGGGGGGAAGGGGAGAAGGGGTGAGGGAGGGAGGGGAGGTGGAGAAGGGGGTGGGGGGGGGGGGGAAGGGGAGAAGGGGGTGGGGGGGGGGAAGGGGAGAAGGGGGTGGGGGGGGGGAAGGGGAGAAGGGGGTGGGGGGGGGGGAAGGGGAGAAGGGGTGAGGGAGGGAGGGGAGGTGGAGAAGGGGTGATGGGCACACCTGGAGGAAAGGACGAGCAGCTTTGCATCGGGCAGTTTTCATGTTCTTCAGAAAATGCGATTCATCCTAAAATAGGAGAGAGAGAGAGAGAGAGAACGAGTCAGGGCCGTTGGGGGAGGCAGAGTGAAAGGGAAAGATCCACACCTCAGACCGGCGGGGCAGTGGGATCCCATCACCCTCAGTGTAACCCGCACTATAAAATACCCGGACTGGGAAATTCAGACTTTACCCGGAGAAAGTTGGGGATATTGGTTCAGCAAAGGCAACAAAATCTGTCCGATCAACGTAATCCCCGTCCCAACTCTCCCACAAGGGCAGGGAGCTGGGGGGGGGGGGGAACAGCCCGGGGCGACTGATGCTCGGACAATACGAACACGCGGGGAGTGAAAATGAATGTTCAAGAGAGACGCCTGCCCAGGGCCCCCGATAATTAGCAACTCCCAACCAGTGCTCCATCATCATCACGGGCAGTCCCTCGGAATCGAGGAAGACTTGCTTCCACTCGAAAAATGAGTCCTTAGGCGGCTGAACAGCCCAATACGAGAACCACAGTCCCTGTCACAGGTGGGACAGATAGTCGTTGAGGGAAAGGGTGGGTGAGACTCGAGGTGCTCAGTGCCCTCCCGGATGCACTTCCTCCACGCAGGACGGTCTTTGGCCAGGGACTCTTAGGTGTCAGTGGGGAAGTTGCACTTTATCAGGGAGACTTTGAGGGAGTGCTCCATAGCAACACCCAATCAGCGCCCCACAGCAACCAGTTTCCCATAGCAACTCCCAATCAGTGCCCCACAGCAACCAGTTTCCCATAGCAACTCCCAACCAGTACCCCATAGCAACTCCCAGTGCCCCATAGCAACTCCCAACCAGTGCCCCATAGCAACACCCAACCAGTGCCCCATAGCAACACCCAACCAGTGCCCCATAGCAACACCCAACCAGTGCCCCATAGCAACACCCAACCAGTGCCCCATAGCAACACCCAACCAGTGCCCCATAGCAACACCCAACCAGTGCCCCATAGCAACACCAAACCAGTGCCCCATAGCAACACCCAACCAGTGCCCCATAGCAACCAGTTTCCCATAGCAATTCCCAAATTCCCAACCAGTGCCCCATAGCAACACCCAATCAATGCCCCATAGCAACCAGTTTCCCATAGCAATTCCCAACCAGTGCAACACATAGCCATTGCCTGACACGAGACTCCCAAAATAAGGGTTCTACTCGGTATTCCTACACGGCAAGCGAGCCCCAGGTGGGCAGAGGAAACGCTTCAAGGGCACCCTCAAAGCCTCCCTGATAAAATGTAACATCTCCACCGCCACCTGGGAATCCCTGGCCCAAGCCCGCCCAAAGCGGAGGAAGAGCATCCAGGAAGGCGCTGAGCACCTCGAGTCGCTTTGTCGACAGCAGAAGGAGCGCGCAGCAACCCAGACACCCCAACCTCCCATTCCTCCAACCACCACCTGCCCCACCTGTGACAGAGACTGTAGGAACCAACCTAGTGAACCTTCTCTGAACAGCCTCCAATGCAAGTAAATACGGAGACCAAAACTGTACGCAGTACTCCAGGTGTGGCCTCACCAATACCCTGTACAGTTGTAGCAGGACTTCTCTGCTTTTATACTCTATCCCCCTTGCAATAAAGGCCAATATTCCATTGGTCTTCCTGATTACTTGCTGTACCTGCATACTAACTTTTTGTGTTTCATGCACAAGGATCCCCAGGTCTCCCTGTACTGCAGCATTTTGTAATTTTTCTCCATTTAAATAATACTTTGCTTTCTAATTTGTTCTGCCAAAGTGGATAACCTCACATTTTCCCACATTATACTCCATCTGCCAAATGTTTGCCCACTCACTTACCCTGTCTATATCTCTTTGCAGATTTTTTGTGTCCTCCTCACAATTTGCTTTCCCACCCATCTTTGTATCATCAGCAAACTTGGTTACATTACACTCGGTCCCTTCATCCAAGTCATTAATATAGATTGTAAATAGTTGAGGACCCAGCACTGATCCCTGCGGCACCCCACTAGTTACTGTTTGCCAACCGGACAGAATATAACCCGTTTATCCCGACTCTCTGTTTTCTGTTAGTTAGCCAATTCTCTATCCATGCTAATATATTACCCCTAATGCCATGAGCTTTTATCTTGTGCAGTAACCTTTTATGTGGCACCTTATCGAATGCTTTCTGGAAATCCAAATACACCACATCCACTGGTTCCCCCTTATCCACCCTGCTCATTACACCCTCAAAGAACTCCAGCAAATTTGTCAAACATGATTTCCCTTTCATAAAACCATGCTCACTCTGCTTTTCCAAATGTCCCGCTACTGCTTCCTTAATAATGGACTCCAGCATTTTCCCAACCACAGATGTTAGGCTAACTGGTTTTTGCTTTTTGTCTGCCTCTTTTTTTAAATAGGGGCGTTACATTTGCAGTTTTCCAATCCGCTGGGACCTTCCCAGAATTCAGCGAATTTTGGTAAATTACAACCAAGGCATCCACTATCTCTGCAGCCACTTCTCTTAAGTCCCTAGGATGCAAACCATCAGGTCCAGGAGACTGTCCGCCTTTATCCCATTATTTTACGGAGTACTACTTTGTTTGTGATAGTGATTGTATTTAGTTCCTCCCTCCCTATAGCTCCTTGATTATCCACAATTGGGATGTTTTTAAGTGTCTTCGACCGTGAATACAAAATACAAGGTGATGATGATGATAGCAACACCCAACCAGTGGCCCGTGGCAACATGAGAAAGGAACAGAGGGAGTGGGACCAATTGGATTGATCGATCAAAGGCCCAGATCAGGCAGGATGGGTCAAACTGCATCACTGGGTGCTGTAACAATCTCTGATTCTATAATCCATAGCACCAAGGACAGATGAATTGGTCATTTTTCTCATTTACTGCGTGTGGGTTCTTACTGTGTGCAAACTTGGCTGCTGTGATTTTCGAAACATTGCATTCACTGCGATGTTCCCGAGAGGCAGCAAAACAAAGTCTGTTCTTTGTAAACTTCTACTCTGGTCTGTAGGGTTCTTGGTTTCTGCACTCGCTCCTCCCAACTTGTCCCTTCTGCACTTGGGATCAGTTCGGGAAACTACAGTCGTCCTCATCACCGAGCTCCTCTCCCCTCCCCTCAACTCCCTATCAGTCACAATCAGTCTCTCTTCTCATTACATTAACCAACAAAACATTCACAGCACGGGATGGGGTCAGCTACGCACAACACCTCCACCCCGGGGCGAGAAGGTCACGGGGCCACTCCGCTCCGGGGTGAGGGGGGGTCACTCAGCCCTCTGCCTTAGTCCCTGTGCTTCTCCCACTCAGTACAACCCATGGGCTGCAAAGTTCAGAAAGTCTGAAACTAATAAATATACATCCGTAGAAAAGGAGTTACATCCGTCCAGCTCTCCGCCCACGTCCTGTACAACACCGGCACGCTCTGGGATCTGAGAGAGGTGGAATGGTTGGTGTGTGACAGCCACGCAAATATACAATTCGACACAATTTTTCCAAACATGGGGGGGGGGCACGGGTTTATTTCACACAACACATGCAGTACTGCACCGTCGGCCAGAAAGTGAGCAGTCAGCATGGGCCCTACCACAATGATGACCTGGAACTGTTTCTTCGCCAGCTGGTTGCTGAGTTTGGAGAGCAGGTCGTAGCTGATGATACTGACAGAGGAGGACGAGAGCCGATCTTTCCCAGTCAGCACCACATTGATCGTGTCAGCATCCACAGACGGCAGCCAGTGGCTGAAAGCCTGAGAAATGAAGAACAAGTCCATCAGAGCTTGCACCTACGACCCAGCGCCCCCGACCCTCGGGCTAGTGCTCGCACACTCCCGGGGACCCCCCCGTAAATACTGACACACTCCCCGGGGACCCCCTGTAAATACCGACACACTCCCCGGGGACCCCCTGTAAATACTGACACACTCCCCGGGGACCCCCTGTAAATACCGACACACTCCCCGGGGACCCCCTGTAAATACTGACACACTCCCGGGGACCCCCCCGTAAACACTGACGCACTCCCGTGGACCCCCTGTAAATACTGACACACTCCCCGGGGACCCCCTGTAAATACTGACACACTCCCCGGGGACCCCCCGTAAATACCGACACACTCCCGGGGACCCCCTGTAAATACCGACACACTCCCCGGGGACCCCCTGTAAATACTGACACACTCCCGGGGACCCCCTGTAAATACTGACGCACTCCCGGGGACCCCCTGTAAATACTGACACACTCCCCGGGGACCCCCTGTAAATACTGACACACTCCCGGGGACCCCCCCGTAAATACTGACGCACTCCCGGGGACCCCCCCGTAAATACTGACACACTCCCCGGGGACCCCCTGTAAATACTGACGCACTCCCGGGGACCCCCTGTAAATACTGACGCACTCCCGGGGACCCCCTGTAAATACTGACACACTCCCCGGGGACCCCCTGTAAATACTGACACACTCCCCGGGGACCCCCTGTAAATACTGACACACTCCCGGGGACCCCCCCGTAAATACCGACACACTCCCGGGGACCCCCTGTAAATACTGACACACTCCCCGGGGACCCCCCGTAAATACCGACACACTCCCGGGGACCCCCTGTAAATACCGACACATTCCCCGGGGACCCCCCGTAAATACCGACACACTCCCGGGGACCCCCTGTAAATACTGACGCACTCCCGGGGACCCCCTGTAAATACTGACACACTCCCCGGGGACCCCCCGTAAATACCGACACACTCCCGGGGACCCCCTGTAAATACTGACGCACTCCCCGGGGACCCCCTGTAAATACTGACACACTCCCCGGGGACCCCCTGTAAATACTGACACACTCCCGGGGATCCCCTGTAAATACTGACGCACTCCCGGGGACCCCCTGTAAATACTGACGCACTCCCAGGGACCCCCTGTAAATACTGACACACTCCCCGGGGACCCCCCATAAATACTGACGCACTCCCGGGGACCCCCTGTAAATACTGACACACTCCCCGGGGACCCCCCGTAAATACCGACACACTCCCCGGGGACCCCCTGTAAATACTGACGCACTCCCGGGGACCCCCTGTAAATACTGACACACTCCTCGGGACCCCCTGTAAATACTGACGCACTCCCGGGGACCCCCTGTAAATACCGACACACTCCCCGGGGACCCCCTGTAAATACTGACACAATCCGGGTGACCCCCTGTAAATACCGAAACGCTCCCGGGGACCCCCCCGTAAATACTGACGCACTCCCGGGGACCCCCTGTAAATACTGACACACTGCCGGGGACCCCCTGTAATTACTGACGCACTCCCGGGGACCCCCTGTAAATACTGACACACTCCCGGGGACCCCCTGTAAATGCTGACACACTCTCCGGGGACCCCCCGTAAATACCGACTCACTCCCCGGGGACCCCCTGTAAATACCGACACACTCCCCGGGGACCCCCTGTAAATACTGACACACTCCCGGTGACACCCTGTAAATACCGAAACGCTCCCGGGGACCCCCCCGTAAATACTGACGCACTCCCGGGGACCCCCTGTAAATACTGACACACTCCCGGGGACCCCCTGTAAATACTGACGCACTCCCGGGGACCCCCCGTAAATACTGACGCACTCCCAGGGACCCCCCGTAAATACTGACACACTCCCCGGGGACCCCCCGTAAATACCGACACACTCCCCGGGGACCCCCTGTAAATACTGACTCACTCCCGGGGACCCCCTGTAATTACTGACGCACTCCCGGGGACCCCCTGTAAATGCTGACACACTCTCCGGGGACCCCCCGTAAATACCGACACACTCCCGGGGACCCCCCGTAAATACTGACACACTCCCGGTGACCCCCTGTAAATACCGAACCGCTCCCGGGGACCCCCCGTAAATAACGACACACTCCCAGGGACCCCCTGTAAATACTGACGCACTCCCGGGGACCCCCTGTAAATACTGAGATTTGCTGATCTACAGAAGGTATCTATCTGGAAGGTGCTGAATTGAAGCGGCATGGTCCGTACCTGTGCCCAGGTGAATCGGACCGAGGACGGAGCCACCACGAGCACGGGCCACTCCTTGCGGTAAACCGCAGCGATACAGATGGCCTGAAGGGTCTTCCCAAGCCCCATGTCATCAGCCAGAAGCAACCGGCCCCCTCGTGACACGGCAAAACTGTGGAGACACATAGCACCAATGCACCATCACCAAGAGGCAAACAGCATTTACGCCAAAGGTCAGTGAGGAATTGAACGGCAATTTAGCTCATCCATCCAGAAAGTCTCACCGTCTCCTCCATCACCGTCTCCTCCATCACCGTCTTACCCATCTCCCCCGCCACCACCTCACCAATAAAGTGTTCTGTAAAGCTCTGCCCTCACCAGCTTCCATTTCTCGCTCGTCCCATTGCCTCTGTCTGGGTTTGACCCCAAACAGGGACCGTCCGACACCCGACACCCCGCCCAAGACCCCGCCCGGCCCGAGAACCATCCCCCCGCCCGGGACCCCGCCTGGAAATCCGAGGCCCCGCCCGAGACAAGAGACCCCGCCCGGCCCTAGACCCGAGACCACCCCGCCCGGGACCCCGCCTGGAAACCCGAGACCCGAGACCCCGCCCGGCCAGAGACCAGAGACCCTGCCGGAGACCAGAGACCCGAAACCCGGCCTAAGACCCGAGACCCGAGACCCCGCCCGAGACCCGAGACCCCGCCCGGCCAGAGACCCGAGACCCTGCCCGAGGCCAGAGAACCGAGACCCCGCCCGGCCCGAGACCCTGCCCGAGACCAAAGACCCGAGACCCCGCCCGAGACCAGAGACCCTGCCCGAGACATTGTGAACCCGCCCGAGACCCGAGACCCTGCCCGAGACCAGAGACCCGCCCGAGACAGTGTGACCCCGCACGAGACCAGAGACCCCGCCCGAGACATTGTGACCCCGCCCGAGACCAGAGACCCCGCCCGAGACCAGTGACCCCGCCCGAGACCAGTGACCCCGCCCGAGACCAGTGACCCCGCCCGAGAACCGGCCAGAGACCCGAGACCCCAGACCCCGCCCGAGACCAAAGACCCGAGATCCCAGACCAGAGACCCTGCCCGAGACCAAAGACCCGCGACCCGGTTAGAGACCCGAGACCAAAGATCCCAAACCCCAGACCCGAGATCCCAGACCGGAGACCAGAGACCCGAGACCCCGCCCGAGACCAGAGACCCCGCCCGGCCCGAGACCCTGCCCGAGACCAAAGACCCGAGATCCCAGACCAGTGACCCTGCCCTAGACTCCGCCCGAGACCCGAGACCCCGCCCGAGACCCGAGACCCCACCCGAGACCCGGCCCGAGACCATGCCCGGCCCGAGACCAGAGACACCGCCCAAGACCCGAGACCCCGCCCGAGACCCGAGACGCCGCCCGGCCCGAGACCCCGCCCGAGACCAAAGACCCCGCCCGAGACCCCAACCGGCCCGAGACTCGCCCGAGACCCGCCCGAGACCCCAGACCCGAGACCCCGCCCGAGACCCGGCCAGAGACCAAAGACCCGAGACCCCGCCCGAGACCAAAGAGCCGAGACCCGGCCAGAGACCCGAGACCCCGCCTGAGACCCGGCCAAAGACCCGAGACCCTGCCCGAGACCAGAGACCCGAGACCCCGCCCGGCCCGAGACCAGAGACCCGAGACCCCGCCCGAGACATTGTGACCCCGCCCGAGACATTGTGACCCCGCCCGAGACCAGAGACCCCGCCCGAGACCAGAGACCCCGCCCGAGACCAGAGACCCCGCCCGAGACCAGAGACACCGCCCGAGACCAGAGACACCGCCCGAGACCAGAGACACCGCCCGAGACCAGAGACACCGCCCGAGACCAGAGACACCGCCCGAGACCAGAGACACCGCCCGAGACCAGAGACACCGCCCGAGACCAGAGACACTGCCCGAGACCAGAGACCCCGCCCGAGACGCCGCCCGGCCCGAGACCCGAGACCCCGCCCGAGACCAAAGACCCCGCCCGAGACCCCAACCGGCCCGAGACTCCCCCGAGACCCCGCCCGAGACCCGGCCAGAGACCAAAGACCCGAGACCCCGCCCGAGACCAAAGAGCCGAGACCCGGCCAGAGACCCGAGATCCCGCCTGAGACCCGGCCAAAGACCCGAGACCCTGCCCGAGACCAGAGACCCGAGACCCCGCCCGGCCCGAGACCAGAGACCCCGCCCGAGACATTGTGACCCCGCCCGAGACATTGTGACCCCGCCCGAGACATTGTGACCCCGCCCGAGACCAGAGACCCCGCCCGAGACCAGAGACCCCGCCCGAGACCAGAGACCCCGCCCGAGACCAGAGACCCCGCCCGAGACCCCAGACCCGAGACCCCGCCCGAGACCAAAGACCCGAGACCTCGCCCGAGACCAAAGACCCGAGACCTCGGCCGAGACCAAAGACCCGAGACCCCAGACCCAAGACCGCGCCCGAGACCAGAGAGCAGAGACCCCGCCCGAGACCCGAGACCCCGCCCGGCCCGAGACCAGAGACCCCGCCCGAGACATTGTGACCCCGCCCGAGACCAGAGACCCCGCCCGAGACCAGAGACCCCGCCCGAGACCAGAGACCCCGCCCGAGACCAGAGACCAGAGTCCGAGACCCCGCCCGAGACCAGAGATCCCGCCCGAGACCCGAGACCCCGCCCGAGATCCTGCCCGAGACGCCCCCTGAGAACCCGCCCGGCCCGAGACCCTGCCCAACACCAAAGACCCCAGACCCCGCCCAAGACCCCAGACCCTGCCCGAGACCAAAGACCCGAGACCACGCCCGAGACCAAAGACCCCGTCCGAGACCCGGCCAGAGACCCGAGACCCTGCCCGAGACCAAAGACCGCGTCCGAGACCCGCCCGAGACCAGAGACCCCGCCCGAGACCCAGCCCGAGACCCGAGACCCCGCCCGGCCCGAGACCTGATACCCCGCCCGGCCAGAGACCTGAGACCCGAGACCAGAGAACCGAGACCCGGCCAGAGACCCGAGCCCCTGCCCGAGGCCAGAGAACCGAGACCCCGCCCGGCCCGAGACCCTGCCCGAGACCAAAGACCCGAGACCCCGCCCGAGACCAGAGACCCTGCCCGAGACATTGTGAACCCGCCCGAGACCCGAGACCCTGCCCGAGACCAGAGACCCGCCCGAGACAGTGTGACCCCGCACGAGACCAGAGACCCCGCCCGAGACATTGTGACCCCGCCCGAGACCAGAGACCCCGCCCGAGACCAGTGACCCCGCCCGAGACCAGTGACCCCGCCCGAGAACCGGCCAGAGACCCGAGACCAGAGACCCTGCTCGAGACAAAAGACCCGAGACCCCAGACCCCGCCCGAGACCAAAGACCCGAGATCCCAGACCAGAGACCCTGCCCGAGACCAAAGACCCGCGACCCGGTTAGAGACCCGAGACCAAAGATCCCAAACCCCAGACCCGAGATCCCAGACCGGAGACCAGAGACCCGAGACCCCGCCCGAGACCAGAGACCCCGCCCGGCCCGAGACCCTGCCCGAGACCAAAGACCCGAGATCCCAGACCAGTGACCCTGCCCTAGACTCCGCCCGAGACCCGAGACCCCGCCCGAGACCCGAGACCCCACCCGAGACCCGGCCCGAGACCAGAGACACCGCCCAAGACCCGAGACCCCGCCCGAGACCCGAGACGCCGCCCGGCCCGAGACCCCGCCCGAGACCAAAGACCCCGCCCGAGACCCCAACCGGCCCGAGACTCGCCCGAGACCCGCCCGAGACCCCAGACCCGAGACCCCGCCCGAGACCAAAGACCCGAGACCCCGCCCGAGACCAAAGAGCCGAGACCCGGCCAGAGACCCGAGACCCCGCCTGAGACCCGGCCAAAGACCCGAGACCCTGCCCGAGACCAGAGACCCGAGACCCCGCCCGGCCCGAGACCAGAGACCCGAGACCCCGCCCGAGACATTGTGACCCCGCCCGAGACCAGAGACCCCGCCCGAGACCAGAGACCCCGCCCGAGACCAGAGACCCCGCCCGAGACCAGAGACACCGCCCGAGACCAGAGACACCGCCCGAGACCAGAGACACTGCCCGAGACCAGAGACCCCGCCCGAGACGCCGCCCGGCCCGAGACCCGAGACCCCGCCCGAGACCAAAGACCCCGCCCGAGACCCCAACCGGCCCGAGACTCCCCCGAGACCCCGCCCGAGACATTGTGACCCCGCCCGAGACCAGAGACCCCGCCCGAGACCAGAGACCCCGCCCGAGACCAGAGACCCCGCCCGAGACCAGAGACCCCGCCCGAGACCAGAGACACCGCCCGAGACCCGAGACACCGCCCGAGACCAGAGACACTGCCCGAGACCAGAGACCCCGCCCGAGACGCCGCCCGGCCCGAGACCCGAGACCCCGCCCGAGACCAAAGACCCCGCCCGAGACCCCAACCGGCCCGAGACTCCCCCGAGACCCCGCCCGAGACCAAAGACCCGAGACCCCGCCCGAGACCAAAGAGCCGAGACCCGGCCAGAGACCCGAGATCCCGCCTGAGACCCGGCCAAAGACCCGAGACCCTGCCCGAGACCAGAGACCCGAGACCCCGCCCGGCCAGAGACCAGAGACCCCGCCCGAGACATTGTGACCCCGCCCGAGACATTGTGACCCCGCCCGAGACATTGTGACCCCGCCCGAGACCAGAGACCCCGCCCGAGACCAGAGACCCCGCCCGAGACCAGAGACCCCGCCCGAGACCCCAGACCCGAGACCCCGCCCGAGACCAAAGACCCGAGACCTCGCCCGAGACCAAAGACCCGAGACCTCGGCCGAGACCAAAGACCCGAGACCCCAGACCCAAGACCGCGCCCGAGACCAGAGAGCAGAGACCCCGCCCGAGACCCGAGACCCCGCCCGGCCCGAGACCAGAGACCCCGCCCGAGACCAGAGACCCCGCCCGAGACATTGTGACCCCGCCCGAGACCAGAGACCCCGCCCGAGACCAGAGACCCCGCCCGGCCTGAGACCAGAGTCCGAGACCCCGCCCGAGACCAGAGATCCCGCCCGAGACCCGAGACCCCGCCCGAGACCCGAGACCCGAGATCCTGCCCGAGACGCCCCCTGAGAACCCGCCCGGCCCGAGACTCTGCCCAACACCAAAGACCCCAGACCCCGCCCAAGACCCCAGACCCTGCCCGAGACCAAAGACCCGAGACCACGCCCGAGACCAAAGACCCCGTCCGAGACCCGGCCAGAGACCCGAGACCCTGCCCGAGACCAAAGACCGCGTCCGAGACCCGCCCGAGACCAGAGACCCCGCCCGAGACCCAGCCCGAGACCCGAGACCCCGCCCGAGACCTGATACCCCGCCCGGCCAGAGACCTGAGACCCGAGACCAGAGAACCGAGACCCGGCCAGAGACCCGAAGACCCGGACAGAGACCCGAGACCCGGACAGAGACCCGAGACCCGGACAGAGACCCGAGACCCGGACAGAGACCCGAGACCCGGACAGAGACCCGAGACCCGGACAGAGACCCGAGACCCGGACAGAGACCCGAGATCCGGACAGAGACCCGAGACCCGGACAGAGAACCGAGACCCCGCCCGAGACCCGAGACCCGGCCAGAGACCCGAGACCCGGACAGAGACCAGAGACCCCAGACCCGAGACCAAAGACCCCAGACCTGAGACCCCAGACACGAGACCCCAGACCCCAGACACGAGACCCCAGACACGAGACCCCAGACACGAGACCCCAGACACGAGACATTGTGACCCCGCCGGGGACCCGAGACCCCGCCCGAGACCAGAGACCCCGCCCGAGACCCCGTGACCCCGCCCGAGACCCCGTCCGAGACATTGTGACCCCGCCCGAGACATTGTGATCCCGCCCGAGACCAGAGACCCCGCCCGTGACCAGAGACCCCGCCCGTGACCAGAGACCCCGCCCGTGACCAGAGACCCCGCCCGTGACCAGAGACCCCGCCCGAGACCAGAGACACCGCCCGAGACGCCGCCCGAGACCCCACCCGGCCCGAGACACCGCCCGAGACCAAAGACCCCGCCCGAGACCCCAACCGGCCAGAGACCCCAGACCCGAGACCCCGCCCGAGACCAGAGACACCGTCCGAGACCCGAGACCCCGCCCGAGACCCAAGACCCCGCCTGGCCCGAGACCCCGCCCGAGACCAAAGACCCCGCCCGAGACCCCAACCGGCCCGAGACTCGCCCGAGACCCCAGACCCGAGACCAAAGACCCCAGACCTGAGACCCCAGACACGAGACCCCAGACACGAGACCCCAGACACGAGACCCCAGACACGAGACATTGTGACCCCGCCGGGGACCCGAGACCCCGCCCGAGACCAGAGACCCCGTGACCCCGCCCGAGACCCCGTCCGAGACATTGTGACCCCGCCCGAGACATTGTGACCCCGCCCGTGACCAGAGACCCCGCCCGTGACCAGAGACCCCGCCCGTGACCAGAGACCCCGCCCGAGACCAGAGACCCCGCCCGAGACCAGAGACCCCGCTCGAGACCCGAGACGCCACCCGAGACCCCACCCGGCCCGAGACACCGCCCGAGACCAAAGACCCCGCCCGAGACCCCAACCGGCCAGAGACCCCAGACCCGAGACCCCGCCCGAGACCAGAGACACCGTCCGAGACCCGAGACCCCGCCCGAGACCCGAGACGCCGCCTGGCCCGAGACCCCGCCCGAGACCAAAGACCCCGCCCGAGACCCCAACCGGCCCGAGACTCGCCCGAGACCCCAGACCCGAGACCCCGCCCGAGACCCGGCCAGAGACCAAAGACCCGAGACACCGCCCGAGACCAAAGAGCCGAGACCCGGCCAGAGACCCGAGACCCCGCCTGAGACCCGGCCAAAGACCCGAGACCCTGCCCGAGACCAGAGACCCGAGACCCCGCCCGACCCGAGACCAGAGACCCGAGACCCCGCCCGAGACATTGTGACCCCGACGGAGACATTGTGACCCCGACGGAGACATTGTGACCCCGCCCGAGACCAGAGACCCCGCCCGGGACCAGAGACCCCGCCCGAGACCAGAGACCCCGCCCGAGACCAGAGACACCGCCCGAGACCAGAGACCCCGCCCGAGACCAGAGACCCCGCCCGAGACCATGCCCGGCCCGAGACCAGAGACACCGCCCGAGACCCGAGACCCCGCCCGAGACCCGAGACCCCGCCCGAGACCAAAGACCCCGCCCGAGACCCCAACCGGCCCGAGACTCGCCCGAGACCCCAGACCCCGCCCGAGACCCGGCCAGAGACCAAAGACCCGAGACCCCGCCCGAGACCAAAGAGCCGAGACCCGGCCAGAGACCCGAGACCCCGCCTGAGACCCGGCCAAAGACCCGAGACCCTGCCCGAGACCAGAGACCCGAGACCCCGCCCGGCCCGAGACCAGAGACCCCGCCCGAGACATTGTGACCCCGCCCGAGACCAGAGACCCCGCCCGAGACCAGAGACCCCGCACGAGACCAGAGACCCCGCCCGAGACCAGAGACCCCGCCCGAGACCCGAGACCCCGCCCGAGACATTGTGAATCCGCCCGAGACCAGAGACCCTGCCCGAGACCCGAGACCCGCCCGAGACCAGAGACCCCGGCAGAGACCAGAGACTCCGCCCGAGACCCAAGACCCCGCCCGAGACCCGAGACCCCGCCCGAGACGCCGCCCGGCCAGAGGCCAGAGACACCGCCCGAGACCCCGCCCGAGACCCGAGACGCCACCCGAGACCCCACCCGGCCCGAGACCCCGCCCGAGACCAAAGACCCCGCCTGAGACCCCAACCGGCCAGAGACCCCAGACCCGAGACCCCGCCCGAGACCAAAGACCCGAGACCTCGCCCGAGACCAAAGAGCCGAGACCCGGCCAGAGACCCGAGACGCCGCCCGAGACCCGGCCAAAGGCCCGAGACCCTGCCCGAGACCAAAGACCCCAGACCCAAGACCCCGCCCGAGACCAGAGAGCCCGCCCGGCACCAGAGACCCCGCCAGAGACCAGAGACCCCGCCCGAGACATTGTGACCACGCCCGAGACCAGAGATCCCGCCCGAGACCAGAGACCCCGCCCGAGACCAGAGATCCCGCCCGAGACCCGAGACCCCGCCCGGCCAGAGACCTGAGACCCGAGACCCTGCCCGAGACCAAAGACCCGAGACGCCCCCTGAGACCTCGCCCGGCCAGAGACCCGAGACCCGAGACCACGCCCGAGACCAAAGACCCCAGACCAGAGACCCCAGACCCGAGACCCCGCCCGAGACATTGTGACCCCACCGGGGACCCGAGACCCCGCCCGAGACCCCAGACCCCGCCCGAGACCCCAGACCCCGCCCGTGACCAGAGACCCCGCCCGTGACCAGAGACCCCGCCCGTGACCAGAGACCCCGCCCGAGACCCCAGACCCCGCCCGAGACATTGTGACCCCGCCCGAGACCAGAGACCCCGCCCGAGACCCGAGACCCCGCCCGAGACCCGAGACCCCGCCCGAGACCAGAGTCCCCGCCCGAGACCCTGCCCGAGACCCCGCCCGAGACCCGAGATCCTGCCCGAGGCCAGAGACCCTGTCCGGACCGAGACCCGAGCATCCAGACTCCACCCGAGACCAGAGACCCCGCCCGAGACTCCAGACTGAAAGGGCAGATTCAATAATCATTTTCAAAAAGGAAATTGGATAAATTGAGGGAAACATTGCAGGGCTACGGGGAAAATAGCTGGCGATTGGGAGCAATTGGATAGCTCTTTGATAGAGTTCCCGCTAAGGTGCACACATGCAGGGCAGCGCGGCAATCGGAAAGGTTCTGCGCAGGCCTCTTACTGAGATTAGTGATTCAGCGCGCTACGGGGTCAGGGGGTCAGCGCGCTACCAGGTCACTGCGCTACGGGGTTAATGTGTTAGCAAGTCAGCGCATCAGGAACCAGAAGGCATCAATTTAAGCCTCACCAAAAGAATGGCGGGAGAGATGGGAGAATGACTTTGGAAGATAACTAAATGCAGAGAGCGGTTATGACATGGGATGCCCTGGCAGAACCAGGACAGGCAGATTCCAGATTAGCTTTTAAAAGGGAACGGGACAAATATTTGAAACCAATCTTGTTTTATAGGGTATGGGGAAGGGCAGGGGAATGGAAATAAGGGGAGAGCAAGTGCGCGTTTGACGGGCCGAATAGCCTCATTCTGTCCCGTACAATTCTGTGATTCACGGCATCAAACCCACCAGAATTCAGCAATTAATTGGTGGGTGGAAAGAAGACGGAGGTGATGGTGCGAGGAATGGACACTGGTCATGTTGAGAGGGTGGAGTTAACTCACAGGCTGACTACAGTGCAGCAAACCGGCAGCTCATCGGACCCTGCCCAAACCTTCCCTCCGCACACTGATCGAATTTACACGGATCAGACACAAGACCTACTTGACTCCGTCCCTCTGGAATGGCATTAGGCTCTGGACCAGTTTGGAATCGACCTCCGACAGATCAGCGTCTGCAACCTCCAGTGGTTCTGGACAGCTTTTTGCAAACTGGGGCAGGAAGACCTGGAGGACTGCTCGGGGAAGAGGCTCCACTTGCACAGCGGGGATCCGAGAGAGATCTTCAACTGAAAGGCAAAGAAAACCACTCAACAATCAGGAAAACGTCAAGCCATTTAAAAAGTCTTGCATTTCTGTAGCGCCCGCCACCACCTCAGGACGTGCCAAAGCACTTTACAGCCAATAAAGTACTTTTTGGAAGTGTTCTCAATGTTTCAATGTTGAAAATGGAGCATCCGATTAGCACACGGCAAGCTCCCACAAAACAGCAATGTGATAAATGACCAGATTATCTATTTTGTTTTATTCATTCCTGGGATGTGGGCGTCGCTGGCCAGGCCAGCATTTATTGCCCATCCCTAATTGCCCCTCGAGAAGGTGGTGGTGAGCCGCCTTCTTGAACCGCTGCAGTCCGTGTGGTGAAGGTGCTCCCACAGTGCTGTTAGGGAGGGAGTTCCAGGATTGTGACCCAGCGACGGTGAAGGAACGACCGATATATTTCCAAGTCAGGATGGTGTGTGACTGGGAGGGGAACGTGGAGGTGGTGGTGTTCCCATGGACCTGCTGACCTTGTCCTTCTAGGTGGTAGAGGTCGTGGGTTTGGGAGGTGCTGCCGAAGAAGCCTTGGCGAGTTGCTGCAGTGCATCTTGTAGATGGTGCACACTGCAGCCAGGGGGCGCCGGTGGTGGAGGGAGTGAGTGTTGAAGGTGGTGGATAGCGTGCTGATCAAGCGGCTGCTTTGTCCTGGATGGTGTCGAGCTTCTCGAGTGTTGTTGGAGCTGCACTCATCCAGGCAAGTGGAGAGTGTTCCATCACACTCCTGACTTGTGCCTTGTAGATGGTGGAAAGGCTTTGGGGAGTCAGGGGGTGAGACAGTTGCTGTAAATTAACCAGCCTCTCACCTACTCTTGTAGCCACAGTATTTACGTGGCTGGTCCGGTTAAGTTTGCCGTCAATGGTGACCCTCAGGATGTTGATGGTGGGATATTCAACGATGCTAATGGCATTGAACGGGGAGGTGGGTAGATTCTCTTGCTGGAGATGGTCATTGCCTGGCACTTATGTGGCCTGTACCATACTATAAATCTTAAGTAACCTATGCAGGCCCAGTCTGGCAGCTATGTGCTTCAGTGCTGTCAGTAGTGGTGCTACCGAGCCACTCTTGGTGATGGACATTGAATTCCCCCCACCCAGAGTACACTCTGTGCCCTTGCTAGCCTCAGTGCTTATTCCAAGTGGTGTTCACCATGGAGGAGTACTGGTTCATCAGCTGAGGGAGGGCAGTAGGTGGTAATCAGCAGGAGGTTTCCTTGCCCAGGTTTGACCTAAAGCCATGAGACTTCATGGGATCCAGAGTCAATGTTGAGGACTCCCAGGGCCACTCCCTCCCGCCTGTACACCACTGAGCCGCCACCTCGGGTGGGTCTGTCCTGCCGGTGGGACGGGACATACCCAGGGATGGTGATGGAGGGGTCTGGGACACTGGCTGAAAGGTATGATTCTGTGAGTATGACTGTGTCAGGCTGTTGCTTGACCAGTCTGTGGGACAGCTCTCCCAAGTTTAGCACAAGTCCCCAGATGTTGGTGAGGAGGATGTTGCTGGGTCGACTGGGCTGGGTGTGCCGTTCGAAGCTGGTGTCGAGGTTGATGCCGGGTGGTCCGTCCAGTTTGACAGACAGTTAACGGTCGACCACACTGTTGTGGGTTTGGAGTCACATATAGATCTTACCCCAAACGGACATTAGTGATCCCGGATTTTTACGACAATCCAGTAGTTTCGTGGTCACCATTGCTGACATGAGCTTCGTATTCCAGGTTGATTTAATTAAGCGCTTGGAGAGCAGGAGTGTGGGGCAGGGTGGGGGGTGCGAGAGAGCGGGAATGGGGCAGAGCTGTCGGGAGGTAGCGAGGGAGGCCGAGGTAGACACACAGACCATGTGCGGTGCTTTTGGTACTCACGCAACCCTCTGTAATCCTCCAACAGGAAGCTCCATCGTCTTGTTTTCATATCTAGGAGGGAATAAAGTAGTTGGGTATCAGTCCCGGATTCAGACTAAGCTGGGGAATAAAACTCTCAGAAACTTCACAGTACAGCAAAAAAAAACACGTTCACAACGGAGAGATTCAACACTGCCACAGCGTGCGGATTGTGTGGAAGAGGGTGCCCAGCGAGACACGGAAAGTGAAGACATCCTGGAGCAATTGGGAGCACATGGGATGGGATTTATTGGGGTTTAAGGGAGAGAGTGGGATGGGATTTTTGGGGGTTTAAGTGAGAGTGGGATGGGATTTATTGAGGTTTAAGGGAGAGAGTGGGATGCGATTTATTGGGGTTTAAGGGAGAGTGGGGGATGGGATTTATTGGGGTGTTGGGGAGAGAGTGGGATGGGATTTATTGGGGTTTAAGGGAGAGAGCGGAATGGGATTTATTGGGGTTTAAGGGAGAGAGTGGAATGGGATTTATTGGGGTTTAAGGGAGAGTGGGGGATGGGATTTATTGGGGTTTAAGGGAGAGAGTGGGATGGGATTTATTGGGGTGTCAGGGAGAGAGTGGAATGGGATTTATTGGGGTTTAAGGGAGAGAGTGGGATGGGATTTATTGGGGTTTAAGGGAGAGAGCGGAATGGGATTTATTGGGGTTTAAGGGAGAGAGTGGGATGGGATTTATTGCGGTGTCAGGGAGAGAGTGGGATGGGATTTATTGGGGTTTAAGGGAGAGAGTGGAATGGGATTTATTGGGGTTTAAGGGAGAGAATGGAATGGGATTTATTGGGGTGTCAGGGAGAGAGTGGGATGGGATTTATTGGGGTTTAAGGGAGAGAGTGGAATGGGATTTATTGGGGTTTAAGGGAGAGAGTGGAATGGGATTTATTGGGGTGTCAGGGAGAGAGTGGGATGGGATCACTCACCATAATTCCTGGAGTTCACCTGTTTGAAGATGTTCATAGCCTCAGCATGATAGCCGAGCTCCACCTCACAGCGGGACCTCGATAGGAGTCCAAATCGCCCCTGTACCCCTGCACCCGGCTTCTTCCAGTTCTTTCCCGCCATGGCCAATCGGTTTACAGTTAGTGTGGAACTGCTCCTTCTCTCAGCTTTCACCGACGGACTGGTGACACCGGCTGTCTCTGGGCCTGGCATTCCATCCAAAGGCTCCAATGCCACTCGCGGAACCTGCTTCACCTGCTCCACTGGAAACAGAGAGAGAGGATGGATGCTCGCGTAAGAACATAAGAAATAGGAGCAGGAGTAGGCCATAAGGCCCCTCGAGCCTGCTCCGCCATTTAATACGATCGTGGCTGATCCGATCATGGACTCAGGTCCACTTCCCTGCCCGCTCCCCATAACCCCTTATTCCCGTATCGGTTAAGAAACTGTCTAAAATTTAATCAATGTCCCGGCTTCCACAGCTCTCTGAGGCACCGAATTCCAAAGATTTACAACCTTCTGTGAAAATACATTTCTCCTCATCTCAGTTTTAAATGGGCGGCCCCTTATTCTAAGATCGTGCCCTCTAGTTCTAGTCTCCCCCATCAGTGGAAACATCCTCTCTGCATCCACCTTGTCAAGCCCCCTCATAATCTTATACGTTTCGATAAGATCACCTCTCATTCTTCTGAATTCCAATGAGTAGAGGCTCAACCCACTCAATCTTTCCTCATAAGTCAACCCCCTCATCCCCAGAATCAACCGAGTGAACCTTCTCTGAACTGCCTCCAAAGCAAGTATATCCTTTCGTAAATATGGAAACCAAAACTGCACGCAGTATTCCAGGTGTGGCCTCACCAATACCCTGTATAACTGTAGCAAGACTTCCCTGCTTTTATACTCCATCCCCTTTGCAATAAAGGCCAAGATTCCATTGGCCTTCCTGATCACTTGCTGTATCACTAAAGCCCTACACATAGGGAGGTCACATCGCAGCCCACAATTACACCCCTCTGCTGCGCACACCCTCCGCTCAGAGCCCCCGTGCTCCACGGACCGCCTCGGACAGCAAACCTCCTTCCTCTATAGCAGAACAACTCGCGCAGATGATGGCGGAGGAACAGAGCCCGATTTACTGGGATCTTTCTATCCTCCGCCTTCTGCTGCATTAGGGTCACCTGCATAGTTTTAATGTGGTTGGTGGAAGGTTTAGAGGGGATTTGAGGGGGGGCTTCTTTACGCAGAGAGTTGTGTGGATCTGGAACTCGCTGCCTGGAAGAGTGGTGGATGCAGAAACCCTCACCACTTAAGAGATGGTTGGATGGGCACTTGAAGTGCCATAACCTGCAGGGTTACAGACCTAGAGCTGATAATTGTCATTAGACTGGATGACCTTTTGTTGGCCGGCGCAGATATAATGGTAAGTACTGCAGGGAATCGAATACGGCCAGGGTGATCTCCTGGATTCGTGTCGATCGCCGAGATGGGTCAGAGAGGAATTTTCCCTGATTTTTTCTCCCTAAATTGGCCTGGGTTTTTATCTGGTTTTTGCCTCTCCCAGGAGATCCCATGGCTCCGGTTGGGGTGGAGTGTAGAATGTTTCAGTGTAAGGGGTGTTGCAGCTGTGTGAGGCGGACTGGTTGGGCTGGGTGCTCTTTGCCTTTCCGCCATTGTTCATTGTTCATAGTTTTATATGTAACCTTCAGGGCTGCTGACCGAGGGCCGTGTGGCTCTTTGTCGGCCGACGTGGACACAATGGGCCTCCTTCTGCGCTGTAAATTTCTATGTTTCGATGTTCTCCCTGACCCTTCATCCTCTTCTCAATCTGCCCGGTTCAATGGGCACCCACGTGGGTCTGGACAGGCTATTCAAGAAGACATGCATTTCTGTAGCGCCTTTCACGACCACCAGACGTCCCAAAGTGCTTTCCAGCCAATGAAGTACTTTTGGAGTGTGGTCACTGTTGTAATGTAGGAAACGCGGCAGCCAGTTTACGCACAGCAAGCTCCCAGAAAGAGCAATGTGATAATGGCCAGATAATCTGTTTTTGTTATGTTGATTGAGGGATAAATATTGGCCCCAGGACACCGGGGAGAACTCTCCTGCTCTTCTTCAAAATAATGCCATGGGGCCTTTTATGTCCAGCTGAGAGAGGGGGCCTCGGTTTAACATCTCAACTGTAAGATGGCACCTCCGACAGTGGAGCACTCCCTCAGTACTGGAGTGTCAGCCTAGATTTGTGTGCTCAAGTCCCTGGAGCGGGGTTCGAAGCCACAACCTTCTGACTCAGAGGCAAGAGTGCTGCCCACTGAGCCACGGCTAACACAGCCGAATGGGCCGTAATGGGCGGAATCAGGTCAATCACCAACATTCACACGGCACTTTCAATCAGGGATCATTGGATAGGGATCAAGAACACAGTCACTGGCTGATTCCTCCTCGATCACCTATAGAGACCGTGGTCAATTGTACCACCCGCTCCCCGGGGCTCAGTCCCATACCGGGCCTCCTTCCCCTCCCCGGGGCTCAGTCCCACACCGGGCCTCCCTCCCCCTCCCCGGGGTTCAGTCACTCACGGGCCTCCCTCCCCCTCCCCGGGGTTCAGTCACTCACGGGCCTCCCTCCCCCTCCCCGGGGTTCAGTCACTCACCGGGCCCCCCTTCCCCTCCCCCTCCCCTTCCCCGGGGCTCAGTCCCACACCGGGCCTCCCTCCGCCTCCCCGGGGTTCAGTCACTCACCGGGCCCCCCTCCCCCTCCACCTCCCCGGGGCTCAGTCCCACACCGGGCCTCCCTCCCCCTCCCCGGGGCTCAGTCCCACACCGGGCCTCCCTCCCCCTCCCCGGGGTTCAGTCACTCACGGGCCTCCCTCCCCCTCCCCGGGGCTCAGTCCCACACCGGGCCCCCCTCCCCCTCCACCTCCCCGGGGCTCAGTCCCACACCGGGCCTCCCTCCCCCTCCCCGGGGTTCAGTCACTCACCGGGCCCCCCTCCCCCTCCCCCTCCCCGGGACTCAGTCCCACACTGGGACCTGCTCTCCCACTCTGTGGGGTTGTCCGGTTTGCGGGTGGGTAGGGGGGGCGGGCAGAGCAATGTGAGGCGACATGTTTGGGAGGTGAATAAGAACAGGAAGTATGCAGTAAACGCTAGAGCGAGAGGTTCAAGGATCGAGATCTTCAGAAGTGGGAGGACAGGGTGATGGAGCTATGGAGAATGTTTGTGTTTTACAAATAGAGGCGCGGGGTACACTAATCGAAACCCATCCCTGCTCAGGCCACCGTTACACACTGGGCCCCTGCTTTAGGAAGAACATCAGGGGCACGGAGGTAGTGGCAAGAGGGAGACAATGAGATGTCCGATACGGGAGGCTTTAGTCAGAGAGAGAGAGACGGGAAGAGAGAAGGTGAAGAGGAGCTCTGGTAGAGAAGTTCAAAATTCTGAGAGGTTTTGATCAAGTAAACTGGGAAAAACTATTTCAACTAGTCAGAAAGTTGGTAACTAGAGCGATAAATTGAACAACATGAAACAAAGGAGGAGAGATTTATTCAGGAGTATTGTCGGCTCACGTGATCCCGACCAGAAATGGGGCAAGGGGAGGTGGAAACGAATGCAGGAGAGCTTTTAAAAGGGAAGTGGGTAAATATATCAATAATTTTTAACGGGTATGGAGCAAGGTCAAAGGTCAGTGATGGGAGTGTAAAGGTCTTGGTGCTCAACAAACAACCCAGTCATCCAGAGGTCAAATCCACCAAATCAAGTCATTTGAGGAAATGCACTGGAACATTATGATTCTTCCAGATTGTTGTAGAAACCCTGATTTACCCTCCCCCCTGGGCAACAGGTGGCACAGTCACAGAGCCAGAACATAAGAACGTAAGAAATAGGAGCAGGAGTAGGCCATACGGCCCCTCGAGCCTGCTCCGCCATTTAATACGATCATGGCTGATCTGATCATGGACTCGGGTCCACTTCCCCGCCCGCTCCCCATAACCCCCCACTCCCTTATCGGTTAAGAAACTATCTCATTATTTTCCATGTCCCAGCCTCCACAGCTCTCTGAGGCAGCAAATTCCACAGATTTACAACCCTCTGAGAAGAAATTTCTCATCTCAGTTTTAAATGGGTGGCCCCTTATTCTAAGATTATGCCCCCTAGTTCTAGTCTCCCCCATCAGTACAGCAATGGGCTGAACGGCCGCCCTCTGTGCTATAACATTCTACGATCCGGTTGAACTCACTCAGGTTGCTGTATTCGTCCAGGCTGAAATTCCACGTCTTGGTGACTGTATCTGCAATCAAAGAGGTACATTAGAGGTGAAACATGGTAGTGGAGGCACTTGATAGGATAAAAATTGATAAAGAAGTAGTATTAGAAATACTGGCTGTACTTAACGTAGATAAATCACCAGGAGTGGTTGGGCTACATCATCATCATCGGCAGTCCCTCGGAATCGAAGAAGACTTGCTTCCACTCTTAACATGTCTCCTTAGGTGGCTGAACAGTCCAATACAGGAACCACAGTCCCGGTCACAGGTGAGACAGACAGTGGTTGAGGGAAGGGGTGGGTGGGACTGGTTTGCCGCACGCTCCTTCCGCTGCCTGCGCTTGGTTTCTGCACGCTCTCGGCGATGAGACTCGAGGTGCTCAGCGCCCTCCCGGATGCACTTCCTCCACTTAGGGCGGACTGGTCTTTGGCCAGGGACTCCCAGGTGTCGGTGGGGATGTTGCACTTTATCAGGGAGGCTTTGAGGGTGTCCCTTGTAACGTTTCCTCTGCCCACCTTTGGCTTGTTTGCAGTGAAGTAGTTCCGAGTAGAGCACTTGCTTTGGGAGTCTCGTGTCTGGCATGAGAACAATGTGGCCTGCCCAGCGGAGCTGATCAAGTGTGGTCAGTGTTTCGATGTTGGCCTGGTCGAGGACGCTAATGTTGGTGCGTCTGTCCTCCCAGAGGATTTGTAGGATCTTGCGGAGACATCGTTGGTGGTATTTCTCCAGCGACTTGAGATGTCTACTGTACATGGTCCATGTTTCTGAGCCATACAGGAGGGCGGGTATTACTACAGCCCTGTAGACCATGCGCTTGGTGACATCCTAGGATGCTGAAGGAATGGAGGGCAGAAATCGCAGAAGTACTGGCCATAATATTTCAATCCTCCATAGATACGGGCGTGGTGCCAGGGGATTGGAGAATTGCAAATGGTACACCCTTGTTCAAAAAGGGTGTAAGGATGAACCCAGCAACTACAGGCCAGTCAGTTTAACCTCAGTAGTGAGGAGGCTTTTAGAAACAATAATTAGGGATAAAATTAACGGTCACTTGGACACGTGTGGATTAATTAAGGAAAGCCATACGGATTTGTTAAAGGCAAATCGTGTTTCACCAATCTGATTGAGTTTTTTGACGAGGTACCAGAGAGGGTTGATGAGGGTAATGCGGTTGATGTGCTGTACATGGATTTCCAAAAGGCGTTCGACAAAGTGCCACATAATAGGCTTGCCAGTAAAGTTGAATCCCGTGGAATTAAAGGGACAGTGGCAGCATGGATAGGGAATTGGCTCAGTGACAGGAGACAGAGAGTAGTGGGGAACGGTTGTTTATCGGACGGGAGGAAGGTATACAGTGGTGTTCCCCAGGGGTTGGTACTGGGACCACTGCTTTTCTGGATATATATTAATGACTTGGACTTGGGTGTACAGGGCACAATTTCAAACTTTGCAGATGAGACAAAACTTGGAAGTGTAGTGAGCAGTGAGGAGGAGAGGGACAGACTTCAGGAAGACAGAGACAGGCCGGTAGAATGGGCGGGCATGGGGCAGATGAAATTTAACACAGAAAAGTGCGAAGTGATGCATTTTGGTAGAAAGATTGAAGGGAGGACAGATAAACTAAAGGATACAATCCTAAAGGGGGTGCATGAACAGGCAGACCTGGGATACGTGTACATAAATCGTCGAAGGTGGCAGGGCAGATTGAGAAAGCAGTTAAAAGGTTTATGGGATCATGTGCTTCATAAATAGAGGTACATAAGAAATAGGAGCAGGAGTCGGCCATTTGGCCCCTCGAGTCTGCTCCGCCATTCAATAAGGTCATGGCTGATCCGATCATGGACTCAGCTCCACTTCCCTGCCCGCTCCCCATAACCCTCGACTCCCTTATCGTTCAAAATTCTGTCTATCTCCACCTTAAATATATTCAATGACCCAGCCTCCACAGCTCTCTGGGGCAGAGAAGTCCAAAGATTCACGACCCTCTGAGAAGAAATTCCTCCTCATCTCAGTTTTAAATGGGCAGCCCTTTATTCTGAAACTATGCCCCCTAGTTCAAGATTCTTCCACGAGGGGAAACATCCTCTCTGCATCTACCTTGTCGAGACCCCTCATTATCTTATGTTTTGGTAAGATCATGTCTCATTCTTCTGAACTCCAATGTGTATAGGCCCAACCTACTCAACCTATCCTCATAAGTCAAGCCCCTCATCTCCGGAATCAACCAAGTGAACTTTCTCTGAACAGCCTCCAGTGCAAGAATATCCATCCTTAAATATGGAGACCAAAACTGCACGCAGTACTCCAGGTGTGGCCTCACCAATACCCTGTACAGTTGTAGCAGGACTTCTCTGCTTTTATACTCTATCCCCCTTGCAATAAAGACCAACATTCCATTTGCTTTCCTGATCACTTGCTGTACCTGCACACTCACTTTTTATGTTTCATGTACAAGGACTCCCTTCTGTACCGTGGCATAGAAACATAGAAACATAGAAAATAGGTGCAGGAGTAGGCCATTCGGCCCTTCTAGCCTGCACCGCCATTCAATGAGTTCATGGCTGAACATTCAACTTCAGTACCCCATTCCTGCTTTCTCGCCATACCCCTTGATCCCCCTAGCAGTAAGGACCTCATCTAACTCCTTTTTGAATATATTTAGTGAATTGGCCTCAACAACTTTCTGTGGTAGAGAATTCCACAGGTTCACCACTCTCTGGGTGAAGAAGTTCCTCCGCATCTCGGTCCTAAATGGCTTACCCCTTATCCTTAGACTGTGACCCCTGGTTCTGGACTTCCCCAACATTGGGAACATTCTTCCTGCATCTAACCTGTCTAACCCCGTCAGAATTTTATATGTTTCTATGAGGTCCCCTCTCATTCTTCTGAACTCCAGTGAATACAAGCCCAGTTGATCCAGTCTTTCTTGATAGGTCAGTCCCTCCATCCCGGGAATCAGTCTGGTGAACCTTCGCTGCACTCCCTCAATAGCAAGAATGTCCTTCCTCAGGTTAGGAGACCAAAACTGTACACAATACTCCAGGTGTGGCCTCACCAATGCCCTGTACAACTGTAGCAACACCTCCCTGCCCCTGTACTCAAATCCCCTTGCTATGAAGGCCAACATGCCATTTGCTTTCTTAACCGCCTGCTGCACCTGCATGCCAACCTTCAATGACTGATGTACCATGACACCCAGGTCTCTTTGCACCTCCCCTTTTCCTAATCTGTCACCATTTTGTAGTCTCTCTCCATTTAAATAATAATTTGTTTTTTTAATCTTCCTACCAAAGTGGATAACCTCACATTTTCCCACATTATACTCCATCTGCCAAATTTTTTCCCCACTCACTTAGCCTGTCTAGATCCCTTTACAGATTTTTTGTGTCCACCTCACAAAGATGGGTGGGAAAGCAAATTGTATCAACAGAAAACTTGGCTACATTACACTTGGTCCCTTCATCCAAGTCATTAATACAAATTGTAAATAGTTGAGGCCCCAGCACCGATCCCTGTGGCACCCCACTAGTCACTGTTTGCCAACCGGGAAATTACCCATTTATCCCGACTCTCTGTTTTCTGTTAGTTAGCCAATCCTCTATCCATGCTAATATATTGCCCCCAACCCCGTGAACTTTTATCTTGTGCAGTAACCTTCTATGTGGCACCTTATCGAATGCCTCCTGGAAATCCAAATACACCACATCCACTGGTTCCCCCTTATCCACACTGCTCGTTACATCCTCAAAACAAACTCGAGCAAATGCCAAACATGATTTCTCTTTCATAAAACCATGCTGACTCTGCTTGATTGTATTATGATTTACTAAATTACCTGCTATTGCTTCCTTAATAATGGACTCCAGCATTTTCCGAATGACGGATGTTCGGTTAACTGGTCTATAGTTTCCTGCTTTCTGTCTCCCTCCTATCTTGAATAGGGGCGTTACATTTGCGGTTTTCCAATCCGCTGGGATCTCTTCAGAATCCAGGGAATTTTGGTAGATTACAAGTAATGCATCCACTATCCCCGCAGACACTTTAAAAAAAAAGATTGTAGGACAAAGGGCATCAGGTCCAGGGGACTTGTCCACCTTACTTCCCATTAGTTTGCCTAGTACTTTTTCTCTAGGTGATAGTGATTGTTTTAAGTTCCCCTCTCCCTAGAGCCCATTGATTATCTATTATTATTGGGATGCTCTTAATGTCTTCCATCGTGAAGACCGACACAAAATATATGTTCAAAGTCTGCGCTATTTCCCTGTCCCCCGTTATTCATTCCCCAGTCTCGTCTCTAAGCGACCAATGTTTACTTTAGCTACTCTCTTACTTTTTATATTCCTGTAGAACCTCTTACTGTCTGTTTTTATATTTCTTGCTAGTTTACTCTCATAATCTATCTTCTTTCACATTATTTTTTTTAGTCATCCTTTGCTGATTTCTAAATATTTCCCAATCCTCTGGCCTACCACTAATCTTCACAACATTGTATGCCTTTGTTTTCAATTTGATACCATCCGTAACTTCCTTAGTTAACCACGGATGGTTCATCCTTCTCTTGGAGTCTTTCTTTTTCACTGGAATATATCTTTGCTGAGAGTTATGAAATATCTCCTTAAATGTCTGCCTCTGCTTTTCTACTGTCTTACCCTTTAATCTATTTTGCCAGCCCATTTTAGCCAACCTTGTCTTCATACCTTTGTAATTGCCTTTATTTAAATTCAGGACTCTAGTTTGAGATTCAAGTTTCTCACCCTCAAACTGAATTTGAAATTCTAACATGCTATGATCACTCTTCCCTAGAGGATCCTTTACTGCAAGATTATTTAATCCTATCTTGTTACATATTACCAGATCTAAAATAGCCTGCTCCCTGGTTGGTTCCACAATGTATTGCTCTAAGAAACCATCCCAAATACATTATGAACTCTTCCTCAAGGCTACCTTTGCCAATTTGATTTGTCCAATCTATATGAAGATTAAAATCGCCTATGATTATTGCTGTACCTTTTGTATAGAGTACAAAAGCGCGGAAATTATGAAGAACCAGTATAAAACACTGGTTCGGCCCCAACTGGAGTATTGTGTCCAATTCTGGGCCCCGCACTTTAGGAAGGATGTGAAGGCCTTAGAGAGGGTGCAGAAAAGATTTACGAGAATGATTCCAGGGATGAGGGACTTCAGTTACGTGGATAGATTGGGGAAGCTGGGATTGTTCTCCTTGGAGTAGAGAAGGTTGAGAGGAGATTTGATCGAGGTGTTCAAAATTATCAGGGATCTGGACAGAGTAGAGGGCGAGAAACAGTTCCTATTGGCCGAAGGGTCGAGAACCAGAGGACACAGATTTAAGGCGATTGGCAGAAGAACCAAAGACGACATGAGGAAAAACGTTTTTATACGGCGAGTGGTTAGGATCTGGAATGCACGGCCTGAGAGGGTGGTGGAGACAGACTCAATATTATCTTTTAAAAAAGGAAGTTGGACAGCATCTCAAGGGGAAAGGGCGGGGGAGTGGCACGATTGGGCTCGATGGGCCGAATGGCCTGCCGTGCTGTAACCATTCTATGGTCCTTATTCTTAGATTGTAAACTGACAAACCCGTGGTGAAGACCAAGGGTAACTGCACCAGCTCTCGAGCCACAAACAATCGCTGCAGATCCGAAGTCAGAATCAAAAATGCTGCAAAATACACTCCCGAGTGAGTAAAGATTATTTGTATTCTTCACCTGTTTTGGTAATCGGTTACAGTGGAACCTGTTATGGCGGAACCCGGTTAACAGCGGAACTATTAATCAATCTGACAGTTGCTGACTGACTTGCAGCGGAATTCCAGTATTTGTACTTTTGGTTGCAAGATAATATGACCAGTGTACAAGGAGGCCAGACCAAGCTACACAAGGAGAATGTGTTCAGTCCGCGTACTGTAGCTCGATGAGAGGTTGGGACGGTCTTGAATCTGCGCACACTCAGAGGCTGAACACCAAGTCATAGCCAACATCTTCAATGAGGCATATGAGAGCACGGGCCTTACACTAAACATCCGTAAGACAAAGGTCCTCCACCAACCTGACCCCACCACATAGCACTGCCCCCCCAGGCATCAAGATCCACAGCGTGGCCCTGGACAACGTAGACCATTTCCCATACCTCGGGAGCCTCTAATCAACAAGGGCAGACACTGACGACGAGATTCAGCACCGCCTCCAGTGCGCCAGTGCAGCCTTCGGCCACCTGCAGACCAGGCCCTCAAATCTGGTACCATGCTCATGGTCTACAGGGCTGTAGAGATACCCGCCCTCCTGTATGGCTCAGAGACATGGACCATGTACAGAAAACACCTCAAGTCGCTGGAGAAATATCACCAACGATGTCTCCGCAAGATCCTGCAAATCCCCTGGGAGGACAGACGCACCAACGTTAGCGTCCTCGACCAGGCCAACATCCCCAGCATCGAAGCACTGACCACACTCGACCAGCTCCGCTGGGCGGGCCACATTGTTCGCATACCTGACTCAAGACTTCCAAAGCAAGTGCTTTACTCGGAACTCCTACACGGCAAGTGAGCCCCAGGTGGGCAGAGGAAACGTTTCAAGGACACATTCAAAGTCTCCTTGATAAAATGCAACATCCCCACTGACATCTCGGAGTCCTTGGCCAAAGACCGCCCTAAGTGGAGGAAGTGCATCTGGGAGGGCGCTGAGCACCTCGAGTCTCATCACCGAGAGCATGCAGAAACCAAGCGCAGGCAGCGGAAGGAGCGTGCGGCAAACCTGTCCAACCCTCCCCTTCCCTCAACCACTATCTGTCCCACCTGTGACAGAGACTGTGGTTCTCGTATTGGACTGTTCAGCCACCTAAGGACTCATTTTGAGAGTGGAAGCAAGTCTTCCTCGATTCCGAGGAACTGCCTATGAAGATGATGACACAAGGAGACCAGACCAGGGTATACACACTTCCAGTTTCAGTAACAAGTGATCACACCGGCACGAGCAGGAGCAGGCAGGTTAGATAATGGCGCGCCGGTCAAACATCACACGCCGCTCACACGTCACGCACTCTCCCCTCCTCAAGCCCCCTCTGCCGCTTCCCAGCCCACCCCCTTTCCCGATCTCACTCTCCAGCCCCCCACTCCGCCTCCTCTCTTTCTCTCTCCAGCTCCCCCTCTCTCCAGCTCCCCCTGCTCTCTCTCGCAACACTCCCTCCGTTCTCTCTCTCTCCAGCCTACTCCCCCTCCAGCCCCCTTCGCTCTCTCTCTCTCCCCCCAGCACCCCACCCCTCTCTCTCTCCAGCAACCCCCCCTCTCCCTCTCTCCAGCAACCCCCCTCTCCAGCAACCCCCCTCTCCCTCTCCCTCTCTCCAGCAACCCCCCCCTCTCCCTCTCTCCAGCAACCCCCCCCTCTAGCAACCCCCCTCTCCCTCTCCCTCTCTCCAGCAACCCCCCCCTCTCCCCAGCAACCCCCCTCTCCAGCAACCCCCCTCTCCCTCTCCCTCTCTCCAGCAACCCCCCTCTCCCTCTCCCTCTCCCTCTCTCCAGCAACCCCCCTCTCCAGCACCCCCCCCCCTTCTCTCTCTCTCTCTCTCTCTCTCTCTCTCTCTCGCACCCCTCTCTATCACCCCCACCACTTCGACTACACAATGTGAAATTGAAGGCTTACCAAAATTCCGACTTGGGATGGTTTTAAAGACTGAAATCAGCTCTGCATTGAAGCCAATCTCCACTCGGAACCGATCCTCTGCGTGCTTCACACACCTGCCCCTGGAGTTACTCCACCAGTTTCCGACTGAGCTCCCCGCGGAGCTGGTACAGCTCTCCCCTGTTCGGCAGCGGGGGCTACCGGGAATCACTCGCTTCGTCCCCGGCCGAGGCTCCTGCTCCGATCTGTAAAACGCTGACACTTTCATTGCTTCAGTTGCAAAGGTTGGAACGCCCTGAATATTGGAGTCAGTTTGTGCCGGGCATACATTGCACCGGGTTCCGCCATTGTCCAGAGAGTCCGGAGTTCGAGAAGCAGGCTTTGGCTGAGCCGTGTTCACAGGTGATCGCACCTCCGCTGCCGATTCACCGCGCTGTGCCAGTGCAAGGTGACTGGGAGAGGGTGGCAAACGCGAGCCATCCTGCCGATGGGACGGGGCCGCAGATTTCGGCGGAGTGAGAATTTGCTGCTGCAGTAACGCCAACCTCTCTGCTCGCCTGGCCAGTGCCTTCTGACGATTCTCTTCAATCCTCCGCTTCTGATCCTCAGTCAGACCCGTCGACATTCTCCCTCGTTCCTTCGAGCTGCCGCTAATCGGGAATGGCAGGTCAAGGCATCGCACCACGGCCAGCTCGGAAGTACAACCTTTAACAAATTATTTTAAAAATACACACACACACACAGAGCGTGTGAATGATTAGTCAGTAAGAAGCTAAACAGGCAATACACTCAGCCTGCACAGAGGTCATAGCTGAGGTGATTTTATCGAAACGTATAAGATTATGAGGGGGCTTGACAAGGTGGATGCAGAGAGGATGTTTCCACTGATGGGGGAGACTAGAACTAGGGGGCATGGTCTTAGAATAAGGGGCCACTCATTTAAAACTGAGATGAGGAGGAATTTCTTCTCTCAGAGGGTTGTAAATCTGTGGAATTTGCTGCCCCAGAGAGCTGTGGAGGCTGGGTCATTGAATAAATTTAAGACAAAAATAGACAGTTTCTTAACCGATAAGGGGATAAGGGGTTATGGGGAGCGGGCGGGGAAGTGGACCCGAGTCCATGATCGGATCAGCCACAATCTTATTGAATGGCGGAGCAGGCTCGAGGGGCTGAATGGCCGACTCCTGCTCCTATTTCTTGTGTTCTTATGTTCACGTGCCAGCCCACTCCAGGGAGATCGAACTAATACAGAAAACAGCTTCAATCCCGGGGCCGGAAAATATTACAGTCTCGAATTGAAGATGAAATTACCACGCACTGAGGCCAGGGGAAATCAGAAGTACTCAGTTAGATAGAGAGTAAAGCTCCCTCTACACTGTCCCATCAAACACTCCCAGGGCAGGTACAGCACGGGGTTAGATACAGAGTAAAGCTCCCTCTACACTGTCCCATCAAACACTCCCAGGGCAGGTACAGGGGGTTAGATACAGAGTAAAGCTCCCTCTACACTGTCCCATCAAACACTCCCAGGGCAGGTACAGCACGGGTTAGATACAGAGTAAAGCTCCCTCTACACTGTCCCATCAAACACTCCCAGGGCAGGTACAGGGGGTTAGATACAGAGTAAAGCTCCCTCTACAATGTCCCATCAAACACTCCCAGGGCAGGTACAGTGGGTTAGATACAGAGTAAAGCTCTCTCTACACTGTCCCATCAAACACTCCCAGGGCAGGTACAGGGGGTTAGATACAGAGTAAAGCTCCCTCTACAATGTCCCATCAAACACTCCCAGGGCAGGTACAGTGGGTTAGATACAGAGTAAAGCTCCCTCTACACTGTCCCATCAAACACTCCCAGGGCAGGTACAGGGGGTTAGATACAGAGTAAAGCTCCCTCTACACTGTCCCATCAAACACTCCCAGGGCAGGTACAGCACGGGGTTAGATACAGAGTAAAGCTCCCTCTACACTGTCCCATCAAACACTCCCAGGGCAGGTACAGCACGGGGTTAGATACAGAGTAAAGCTCCCTCTACACTGTCCCATCAAACACTCCCAGGGCAGGTACAGCATGGGGTTAGATACAGAGTAAAGCTCCCTCTACACTGTGCTGCCACCAAAGCCGAATATCCCCCCGGTTGAGTAGCGACACTCACAGCCCCCGCTCCAGGCCGCCTCAGGTACGTGAGCCCCAGGCTTTCTCCACTCGCAGGCCGCAGTGGGCGGGACCGGAAGGCAGTCGAAAAGTGATTGACAAGCCCAGCAGCCAATCGGAGGACGCTGTTCAGCCGCCGGATCACGTGACGGACAACCACTGACCGGGCTCCGTATTAAAGGGACCAGGCCCCGTATTAAAGGGACCAGGCCCTGTATTAAAGGGACCAGGCCCTGTATTAAAGGGACCAGGCCCTGTATTAAAGGGACCAGGCAGGTATTAAAGGGACCAGGCAGGTATTAAAGGGACCAGGCCCCGTATTAAAGGGATCAGGCAGGTATTAAAGGGACCAGGCCCTGTATTAAAGGGACCAGGCAGGTATTAAAGGGACCAGGCCCTGTATTAAAGGGACCAGGTAGGTATTAAAGGGACCAGGCCCTGTATTAAAAGGACCAGGCAGGTATTAAAGGGACCAGGCCCTGTATTAAAGGGACCAGGCAGGTATTAAAGGGACCAGGCCCTGTATTAAAGGGACCAGGCAGGTATTAAAGGGACCAGGCCCTGTATTAAAGGGACCAGGCAGGTATTAAAGGGACCAGGCCCTGTATTAAAAGGACCAGGCAGGTATTAAAAGGACCAGGCCCTGTATTAAAGGGACCAGGCAGGTATTAAAGGGACCAGGCCCTGTATTAAAGGGACCAGGCAGGTATTAAAGGGACCAGGCCCTGTATTAAAAGGACCAGGCAGGTATTAAAGGGACCAGGCCCCGTATTAAAGGGACCAGGCCCTGTATTAAAGGGACCGGGCTATAGGGAGGGAGGAACTTAATACAATCACTATCATTAATGAAGTACTACCAGGTAAAATAATGGGACTAAAGGCGGACAAGTACATCCTTGGGTCTTAAAAGAAAGGCCTGTCTGCTCCCCCGACTATTGAATCCCCTACCACTATAGCTCTTCCATTCTTCTTCCTCCCTCCTGTGCAGCTGAGCCACCCGTGGTGCCGTGGACTTGGCTCTGGCTGCACTCCCCAGAGGCACCATCGCCCTCACCGGTACTCAGAACAGAATACTGGTTGGAGAGCGAGATGGACTCAGAGGACTCCTGCCCTACCTGCCACGTCCTCCTCTTCTGTCTGGTGGTCACCCATTTCCTCTTTGCCTGCACACTTTTAAGCTGCGGGGTGACCACCTCCTGAAACGTGCTGTCCACGAAATTCTCAGTCTCGCGGATGCACCGCAGTGACTCCAGCCACTGCTCAAGCTCGGAAACGTGGAGCTCGAGTTGCTGTATCTGTTAACACTTCCTGCACGTGATCGTCCAGGCTACAGGAAGTGTCCAGGACTTCCCATGTGGCACAGGATGTGCACTCCACGGGACTAAGCTGCCCTGCCATGCGTCTATTTAATAACGTTCGGTGAGTAACGGCGAGAATTTCCATTTTTAATGTTTAAAGTAATTAAAACTAATCGCCCGGCAAGAAAATGGGCGTTGCACACTCATTGTTGGTGGTCTCTCGGCGGGTAAGTGGAAAGTTACTAACATGGGCAGTCGTTACCGGAATGGATGTTAAGTACTAAAATTTAGTCCCAGGCTGCGGTTGGGCCTTGGGAGGGGGGAAAACTTAAAAAAACATTTTCAATTAAAAAAATAAATAAAAACGTACAAAGCATTCCCAAGACAGTTTTATACCTAATCGCCATTTTATAATGAAAGAACCTTTAACTGACCTCTCTCTGCAGGATTCCCCCTTACCGCCCGGTTTAAACAGCTTTTACCGGGCGGGTCTCTCGGCGATCGGACGGCGGCGGTTGAGGCCAAACTTACGCTCTGATGGTTGTTCTCGGCGTTACACGTGGGCGGTTTGATCCCAGCTGGCGACTTCAGATGTGGGCGATAACATGAAAAAACTTAAGTGGAAACCTTCGCCGGGCGGAAAAACAGCTGTACCGCCGAGAAAATCGCCGACAATGAAGGCAAAAGTCTAGCCCCAAGAACTAACCCGGCAGAAATAAACTTAAAACTTAACAAAGAACACTCACCAGCTACTCAACAATCAGCTCCTTCCCTTGTGCCGACATCACTTTTTCTACTCTGATGTCACCCTTTCGAATTCTGCCTCTGTTGAGATGCTGCTGCCCTCTCTCTGCTCCTGTTCATGTCTGCTGCCTCCTCACTTGATTCCCCTATAGTTCAAGAATCTGTCTATCTCTGCCTTGAATATATTCAATGACTCAGCCTCCACAGCTCCCTAGGGCAGAGAATTCCAAAAATTCATGACCCTCTGAGAGGAGAAATTCTTCCTCATCTCCGTGTTAAATGGGCGACTCCTTATTCTGAGACTGTGAGCCCTGGTTCTAGACTCTCCAGCCCAGGGGAAACAACCTCCCTGCATCTACCCTGTCAATCCCTGTAAGAATTTTGTATGTTTCAATGAGATCACCTAAACTCTAGAGAATATAGGCCTAGTCTACTCAATCTCTCCTCATAGGACAATCCCCCCATCCCAGGAATCAGTCTGATGAACCTTCGTTGCACTCCCTCTACGGAAAGTATATCCTTCCTCAGGTAAGGAGACCCAAACTGTCCACAATACTCCAGGTGTGGTCTCACCAGGGTCCTATATAATTGCAGTAAGGCGTCTTTACTCTTATACTCAAATCCTCTTGTAATAAAGGCCAACATACCATTTGCTTTCTTCATTGCTTGCAGTACCTGCATGTTAACTTTCAGTGACTGGTGTACAAGGACACCCAGGTCCCTCTGAACACCAACATTTCCCAATCTCTCATCATTTAAAAAATACTCTGTTTTTCTATTTTTCCTACCAAAGTGGTTAACTTCACATTTCTCCACATTATATTCCATTTGCCATGTTCTTGCCCACTCACTGAGCCTGTCTCTATCCCCTTGAAGCCTCTTTGCATCCTCCTCACAACTTACATTCCCACCTAGCTTTGTATCATCAGCAAACTTGGATATATTACATTTGCTCCCCTCATCCAAATCATTGATATAGATTGTGAATAGCTGGGGCCCCAGCACTGATCCTTACGGTACCCCACTAGTTACAGCCTGCCAACCCCAAAATGACACGTTTATTCCTACTCTCTGTTTTCTGTCCGTTAACCAATCCTTAATCGTTGCTCGTATATTACCTCCAATCCCATGAGTCCTAATTTTGGTGAATAACCTCTTGTGTGGTACCTTATCGAATGGCTTCTGAAAATCCAAATACACCACATCCACTGGTTCCCCCTTATCTATTCTGCTAGTTACATCCTCAAAACACTCTAACAGATTTGTCAAACAGGATTTCCCTTTCATAAATCCGCGTTGACTCAACCCAATCCTATTATTATTTTCTAAGTGCCCTGTTACCACGTCCTTAATAATAGATTCTAGCATTTTCCCTCCTACTGATGCCAGACTAACTGGTCTGTAGTTCCCCGTTTTCTCTCTCCCTCCTTTCTTAAATAGCGGGGTTACATTTGCTACCTTCCAATCTGCGGGAACCATTCTAGAATCTATGGAATTTTGGAAGATGACAACCAATGCATCCGCTATCTCTGGAGTCACCTCTTTCAAAACCCGAGGATGTAGGCCATCGGGTCCAGGGGATTTATCAGCTTTCAGTCCCGTAAATTACTCCAGTACCATTTCGTTACTAATACTAATTTCTTACAGTTCCTCATTCTTGCTAGACTCTTGATTCTCCATTTTCCAGAAAGTTTTTTGTGTCTTCTTCCGTGAAGACAGACACAAAGTATTTGTTTAATTTCTCTGCCATTTTCTTATTCCCCCCACTATAATTTCTCCTGTCTCAGCCTGTAAGGGACCCACATTTACTTTCGCTAATCTCTTTCTTTTTACATACCTATAGAAGCTTTTACAGTCTGTCTTTGTGTCTCTTGCTAGTTTACTATAGTGATAGGAGATTCAATAGTCAGGGGAGCAGACGGGCGTTTCTACGACCACAGACGTGACTCCAGGATGGTATGTTGCCTCCCTGGTACCAGGGTCAAGGATGTCACTGAGCGGCTGCAGGGCATTCTGGGGGGAGAGGGCGAGCAGCCAGAGGTCGTGGTCCATATCAGGACCAATGACATGGGTGGAAAGAGGGATGAGGTCCTGCAGGCAGAGTTTAGGGAGCTAGGAGAGAGATTAAAAAGCAGGACCTCAAAAGGTAGTAATCTTCGGATTACTCCCGATGCCATGAGCAAGTGATTACAGAAATAGGAGGATAGAGCAGATGAATATGTGGCTGGAAAGATGGTGCAGGAGGGAGGGCTTTAGATTCCTGAGGCATTGGGACCGCTTCTGGGGGAGGTGGGACCTGTACAAGCCGGACGGGTTGCACCTCAATGGGGCGGTTTGCTAGTGCTGTTGGGGAGGGTTTAAACTAGCTTGGCAGGGGGATGGGAACCTGAGAATAGATTCAGTAGGGAGGGGAGTAAAGCTGGAATTAGAAAGCAAAAATGTTGAAAGTGAGTTTGAAGGACAAAGGAAACAAGCAGGAAAAAAGGGTAAAGAAACAAATTTAAAAGCTCTTTGTCTAAATGCACGTAGCATTCGTAACAAAATAGAGGCGTTGGTAAATGGGTATGATCTGATAGCCATTACAGAGACGTGGTTGCAGGGTGACCAGGACTGGAAACTAAATATTCAGGGGTATTTGACAATTCGGAAGGACAGACTGAAAGGAAAAGGAGGTGGGGTAGCACTGTTAATAAAGGATGGGATCAGTGCGTTAGTGAGAAACGATATTGGCTCAGAGGATCAAGATGTTGGGTGGCGATAAGGAATAATAAAGAGAAAAAAATCGCTGGTGGGCGTAGTCTATAGGCCCCCTAACTATAGCTACAATGTTGGACGAAGTATAAATCAAGAAATAAAGGAGGCTTGTAATAAAGGAACGGCAATAATCATGGGTGATTTTAACCATCATATTGATTGGACAAAGCAAATTGGCCAGGGTAACCTTGGGGAGGAGTTCATAGAATGTATCTGGGATTGTTTACTTGAACAGTACGTTGCGGAACTAACCAGGGAGCAGGCTACCTTAGATCTGGTACTGTGTAATGAGACAGGATTAATAAATGATCTCGTAGTAAAGGATCCTCGAGGAATGAGTGACCATAATATGGTTGAATTTCAAATTCAGTTGGAGGGTGAGAAAGTTGGTTCTCAAACTAGGGTCATAAGGTTAAATTAAGGAGACTACAAAGGTATGAGGGCAGAGTTGGCTAAAGTGGACTGGGAAAATAGATTAAAGTATGGGACGGTTGATAAGCGGTGGCAGAGATTTAAGGAGATGTTTCATTACTCGTCAAAAATATATCTCAATGAGAAGGAAAGACTGTAAGAGAAGGGATAACCATCCGTGGCTAACTAAGGAAATAAGAGAGGGTATCAAATTGAAAACAAGGGTATACAATGTGGCCAAGACTGGTGGGAGGCCAGAGGATTGGGAAATTTTTAAAAGCCAGCAGAGAACGACTAAAAAAAACATTAACAGAGGGAAGATAGATTATGAAAGTAAACTAGCACGAAATATAAAAACAGATAGTAAGAGTTTCTACAGGTACATAGAAAGGAAAAGAGTGGCTAAAGTAAATGTTGGTCCCTGGAGGATGAAACTGGGGAATTAATAATGGGGAACAGAGATGTTGAACAAATATTTTGTATCGGTCCTCACGGTAGAAGACACTAAAAACATCCCAATAATGGATAATCAAGGGGCTATAGGTAGGGAGGAACTTAATACAATCACTATCACTAATGAAGTAGCACTCGGTAAAATAATGGGACTAAAGGCGGTCAAGTCCCCTAGACCTAATGCCTTACATACCAGGGTCTTAAGAGAAGTGGCTGCAGAGATAGTGGATGCATTGGTTGTAATCTACCAAAATTCGCTGGATTCTGGGGAGGTCCCAGCAAATTGGAAAACCGCAAATGTAACGCCCCTATTTAAAAAAGGAGGCAGACAAAAAGCAGGAAACTATATACCAGTTAGCCTAACATCTGTGGTTGGGAAAATGCTAGAGTCCATTATTAAGGAAGCAGTAGCGGGACATTTGGAAAAGCATAATTTAATCAAGCAAAGACAGCATGGTTTTATGAAAGGGAAATCATGTTTGACAAATTTGCTGGAGTTCTTTGAGGATGTAACGAGCAGGGTGGATAAGGGGGAACCAGCGGATGTGGTGTATTTGGATTTCCAGAAGGCATTCAATAAGGCGCCACATAAAAGGTTACTGCACAAGATAAAAGTTCACGGGGTTGGGGGTAATATATTAGCATGGATAGAGGATTGGCTAACTAACAGAAAACAGAGAGTTGGGATAAATGGGTCATTTCCCGGTTGGCAAACAGTGACTAGTGGGGTGCTGCAGGGATCGGTGCTGGGACCCCAACTATTTACAATCTGTATTAATGACTTGGATGAAGGGACCGAGTGTAATGTAGCCAAGTTTGCTGATAATACAAAGATGGGTGGGAAAGCAAATTGTGAGGAGGACACAAAAAATCTGCAAAGGGATATAGACAGGCTAAGTGAGTGGGCAAACATATGGCAGATGGAGCATAATGTGGGAAACTGTGAGGTTATCCACTTTGGCAAAAATAATAGAAAAGCAAATTATAATTTAAATGGAGAAAAATTGCAAAGTGCTGCAGTACAGAGAGACCTGGGGTTCCTTGTGCATGAAACACAAAAAGTTAGTATGCAGGTACAGCAATTGATCAGGAAGGCAAATGGAATGTTGGCCTTTATTGCAAAGGGGATAGAGTACAAAAGCAGAGAAGTCCTGCTACAACTGTACAGGGTATTGGTGAGGCCACACCTGGAGTACTGCGTACAGTTTTGGTCTCAGTATTTAAGGAAGGATATACCTGTATTGGAAGCTGTTCAGAGAAGGTTGATTCCGGAGATGAGGGGGCTGACTTATGAGGATAGGTTGAGTAGATTGGGCCTATACATATTGGAGTTCAGAAGAATCAGAGGTGATCTTATTGAAACTTATAAGATAATGAGGGGGCTCGACAAGGTGGATGCAGAGAGGATATTTCCGCTCATAGGGAAAACTAAAACTAGGGGACATTGTTTTAGAATAAGGGGCCGCCCATTTAAAACTGAGATGAAGAGGAATTTCTTCTCTCAGAGGGTTGTAAATCTGTGGAATTCTCTGCCCAAGAGAGCTGTGGAGGCTGGGTCATTGAATATATTTAAGGCGGAGATAAACAGATTTTTGAGCAGTAAGGGAGTGAAGGGTTATGGGGAGCGGGCTGGGAAGTGGAGCTGAGTCCATGATCGGATCAGCCATGATCTTATTGAATGGCGGAGCAGGCTCGAGGGGCCAGGTGGCCTACTCCTGCTCCTATTTCTTATGTTCTTATGTACTCCCATATTCTATTTTACCTTTCTTTATCAATTTCTTGGTCCTCCTTTGCTGAATTCTAAAATCCTCCCAATCCTCAGGCTTACTGCTCTTTTAGTCCAAAGAATGGGTCCCCGGTTCATCTCTCTCTCTGTCTCTCTGTGTGAACCGGGGACCGAGAATAGGACAGAACCGGACCGGGAGAATGGGGACTGAGAATGGGACCGGACCGGGAAAATGAGGACCGAGAATGGGACCGGACTGGCAAGTCCTTCTGGCAGGGTTGGAGGTTAGTTGCTGCTATGTGTTTTTCAATTCTTTTAGTGTGTCTGGGCATCTGCTGCGCCGATTTCCTTAACTCTCTGTAAGTATTTTCAGCAGAGGCCACATATGCTAGCCTTAGCCCAACTGGAGCAACTCTCAGCTGGCCAAACTTCCCTAATTGGCGTGGGTGGCTGGTTACAGCCGCATTAACTGAAAAAAAACTGACCTAAAAAAATCGTAACTAACTGAGTTACACTGGTGCAAATTGATTGGGGAAACTGTGGTTTTTCAACTTAGGTCAAAAAGAGCAGCCTGCTCCAAAAAGAAACGCCGCAAGTCACTGGGGAAAATTGAGCCCATGATCACTATTCCCTAAAGGCCCCTTAACTACAAACTTATTAATTAGCAGCGAGGTCGGGACCCAGGGAAGGTTCAGCACGGACCAGTAGTGAGGTCGGGTCCCGAGCCCAGAATACGCGTGGTCACTGGTAAAGAACCAACGACCAAAGCGTGAGCGCGGAAAAGCACTGGAGAGCTGGAGCCAGAGAGCCCGAGGTACAGTGTAAGTACTTTATGGACAAATGCACAAGCTGTTCCAAGGTTAATGCGCTCACCTACACTGCGACCTCTAAAAACCAGGGAGAGAGGACCTGAGGGAGGGAGGGAGGGAGGGAGGGAGGGGGTCAGTAGGAACATGTGCGTGTGTGTGTGTGTGTGTGCGCTGGGCTGTTTACAGGATTTTTAGACAAGACAGAGAGGGGTGTAAAAAGCAGGGGGTCGCGGTATTGATTAAAGAAACTATTACAGCGGTGAGGGGGGATGATATGTTAGAGGGATCATCAAATGAGGCCGTATGGGTCGAACTGAAAAATAAAAAAGGAGCGATCACACTGCTGGGTGTGTATTATAGACCCCCAAACAGTGGGAGGGAGATAGAGGAGCAAATATGTAGGCACATTTCTGGGAAGTCCAAAAACCATACGGCAATAATGGTAGGGGATTTTAACTATCCTAATATTGATTGGGACAAATATAGTGTGAAGGGTATAGAGGATGCAAAATTCCTAAAATGCATTGGAGAACTTTTTTAGTCAGTATGTAACAAGCCCAACACAGGAGGGGGCGGTTCTGGATTTAGTTTTGGGGAATGAAGCTGGGCAGGTGGCAGGAGTATCGGTGGGAGAGCACTTGGGTGCTAGTGATCATAATTCAGTCAGATTCAAGTTAGTTATGGATAAGGACAACGGATAGACCAGGAATAAAAGTTCCAAATTGGGGAAAAGCTAACTTTGCTAAGATTTGGCCACAGTGGACTGGAAACTAGCTACTTGTGGGTAAGTCAGAGTTGGAACAGTGGGAGGCATTCAAGGAGGAGATCCAGAAGGTTCAGGCCAAACATGTACCCTTAAAAAAGTTAAGAAAAATAATTCTAGAGCCCCCTGGATGTCTAGGGACTTACAGGGGAGGATAAAGAAAAAAAGGGAAGCTTATGTCATATACCAACGTCTAAATACTGTAGAATCTCTGGAGGAATATAGAAAGTTAAGATGTAAAATTAAAAAGGATATTAGGAATGCTAAGAGAGAGCATGAAAAATTCTTGACTAGTAAAATTAAGGAAAACCCAAAGATGTTCTATAAATATATTAAGAGTAAGAAGATAACTAAAGAAAGGGTAGGGCCTAGTGGAGACCATGAGGGTAATCTTTGTGTGGAGGCAGAAGATGTTGGTATGGTTCTTAATAAATACTTTGCGTCTGTTTTCACAAAGGAAAGGGGCAATGCAGATACTGCTATCGAGGAGGAGTGTGAAATTCTGGATGAAATAAACATAATGAGAGAGGAGATATTAAGGGGTTTAGAAGCTTTGAAAATAGACAAGCCCCCAGTCTCCATGATAAAATGCATCCCAGGCTGTTGAGCGAAGTAAAAGAGGAAATAGCAGAGGCCTTGACCATCATTTTCCAGTCTGCTTTGGATCTGGGCATGGTGCCGGAGGATTGGAGGACTGCTAATGAAGTACCCTTGTTTAAGAAGGGAGAAAGAGATAGGCCGAGTAATTACAGGCCTGTCAGCCTAACCTCAGTGGAAAATGATTGGAAAAAATCCTGAAAGACAGGATAAACCTACATTTTGAAGGGCAAGGGTTAATTAGGGACAGTCAGCATGGATTTGTTAAGGGAAGATCGTGTTTGACTAACCTGATTGAATTTTTCTAGGAGATAACCAGGAGGGTCGATGAGGGTAGTGCGTACGATGTAGTGTACATGGACTTTAGCAAAGCTTTTGATAAGGTCCCACATGGTAGACTGGTCACGAAGGTTAAAGTCCATGGGATACAGGGAAAAGTGGCAAGTTGGATCCAAAATTGGCTTAGAGATAGGAAGCAAAGTGTAATGGTTGATGGATGTTTTTGTGACTGGAAGAATGTTTCCAGTGGGGTTCCACAGGGCTCAGTACTGGGTCCCTTGCTTTTTGTGATATACATTAATTATATAGATTTGAATATAAGGATTATGATTAAGAAGTTTGCAGATTACACTAAAATTTGCTCTGTGGTTGATAATGAAGAGGAAAGTCATGGACTGCAGGAGGATATCAATCTACTGGTCAGGTGGGCAGAGCAGTGGCAAATGGAATTTAATTCAGAAAAGTGTGAGGTAATGCACTTTGGAAGGGCTAATAAGGAAAGGCTATACACATTAAACGGTAGGCCACTTAATAGTGTAGATGAACAAAGGGACCTTGGAGTGCTTGTCCACAGATCCCTGAAAGTAGCAGGCCAGGTGGATAAGGTGGTTAAGAAGGCATACGGAATGCTTGCATTTATTGGCCGAGGCATAGAATACAAGAGCAGGGAGGTTATGCTTAAATTGTATAATACTTTGGTTAGGCCACAGCTGGAGTACTGCGTGCAGTTCTGATCGCCATATTATAGGAAGAACATGATTGCACTAGTGAGGGTGCAGAGGAGATTTACTAGGATGCTGCCTGGAATGGAGAATCTTAGCTATGAGGACAGATTGGATAGGCTGGGTTTGTTCTCATTGGAACAGAGGGGGATGAGAGGAGACCTCATTGAGGTGGATAAAAATTTGAGGGGCCTGGCTATAGTGGATAGCAAGGACATATTTCCCTTAGTGGAGGGGTCAATTACGAGGGGGCATAGGTTTAAGGTGGTTGGTGGAAGGTTCAGAGGGAATTTGAGGGGAAGCTTCTTCACGCAGAGGGATGTGGGGGTCTGGAACTCACTGCCTGGAAAGGTGCTAGAGGCAGAAACCCTTACCACATTTAAAAGGTGCTTGGATGTGCCCTTGAAGTGTTGTAACCTGCAGGGTTATGGACCTGGAGCTGGTAAGTGAGATTAGACTGGATAACCTCTTGTTGGCTGGTGCAGATACGATGGTAAGTACTTCAGCGAATTTAATATGGCCAGTGTGGTCTCCTGGACTAGTGTCGATCGCCTGGATGGGTTGGAGAGGAATTTTCCCAGATTTTCTTCCCCAATTGGCCTGGGTTTTAATCTGTTTTTTGCCCCTCCCAGGAGATCGCATGGCTCCGGGTGGGGTGGAGTGTAAAATGTTGCGATACATGAGGTATCGCAGTTGTGTGAGGCGGACTGGTTGGGCCGGGTGCTCTTTACCTTTCCGCCATTATTCATTGTTCACAGGTTTATATGTAACCTTCAGGGCTGCTGACCGAGGGCCGTGTGGCTCTTTGTCGGCCGGCGCGGACACGATGGGCCAAAATGGCCCCCTTCTGCGCTGTAAATTTCTATGTTTCTAAATAATCATGCTTGCGCAAGGAATTGAATGGGCAGCGCAGCCCGTTAATGGTGCTGCGTACCCAAAAATAATTAGCGGCTACATTGACTTGGATATACATTGATGACTTGGACTTTTGGGGACAGGGCACAAATTCAAAATTTTCAGGTAACATGTAACTTGGAAATGTAGTGAACAGTGATAAAGATATGAACAGACTTCAAGAGGGCCATAGATAGGCTGGAATGGGCGGACACATGGCAGATGAAATTCAATGCAAAAAAATGTGAGGTGCTACGTTTTGATAGGTAGAATAAGGAGAGACAATACATGCTCAATGTATTGTTCCCTGGGAGGACAGACATACCAATATTAGCGTCCTCGACCAGGCTAACATCCCCAGCATTGAAGCACTGACCACACTTGATCAGCTCCGCTGGGCGGGCCACATTGTCCTCATGCCAGACACGAGACTCCCAAAGCAAGCGCTCTACTCGGAACTCCTTCACGGCAAACGAGCCAAAGGTGGGCAGAGGAAACGTTACAAGGACACCCTCAAAGCCTCCCTGATAAAGTGCAACATCCCCACCGACACTGGGAGTCCCTGGCCAAAGACAGTCCTTAGTGGAGGAAGTACACACGGGAGGGCGCTGAGCACCTCGAGTCTCGTCGCCGAGAGCATGCAGAAACCAAGTGCAGGCAGCGGAAGGAGCATTCGGCAAACCAGTCCCACCCTCCCCTTCCCTCAACCACTGTCTGTCCCACCTGTGACAGGGACTGTGGCTCTCGTATTGGACTGTCCAGCCACCGAAGGACTCATTTTAAGAGTGGAAGCAAGTCTTCCTCGATTCCGAGGGACTGCCTATTATGATGAGAGTACAAAAGCCAGGAAGTTATGCAAATATATAAAATCAACATATAAAATTCTGACGGGATTGGACAGGTGAGATGCAGGAAGAATGTTCCCGATGTTGGGGCAGTCCAGAACCAGGGGTCACAGTCTAAGGATAAGGAAGGGGTAAGCCATTTAGGACCGAGATGAGGAGAAACTTCTTCACTCAGAGAATTGTGAACCTGTGGAATTCTCTACCACAGAAAGTTGTTGAGGCCAGTTTGTTAGATATATTCAAAAGGGAGTTAGATGTGGCCCTTATGACTAAAGGGATCAAGGGGTATGGAGAGAAAGCAGGAATGGGGTACTGAAGTTGCATGATCAGCCATGATCATATTGACTGGTGGTGCAGGCTCGAAGGGCTGAATGGCCTACTCCTGCACCTATTTTCTATGTTTTTATGCTAAACCTATAAAATCACTGGTTCGGCTCCAGCTGGAGTATTGTGTCCAATCTGGGCACCACACTTTAGGAAGGATGTCAAGGCCCTGGAGAGGGTGCAGAAGAGATTTACTAGAATGGTGCCAGGGATGAGGTATTACAATTACGTGGATAGACTGGAGAAGCTCGGTTGTTCTCCTTAGAGCAGAGAGGTTTAAGGGGAGATTTGATCGAGGTGTTCAGAATCATGAAGGGTTTTGATAGAGTAAATAAGGAGACTGTTTCCAGAGCAGGAGGGTCGGTAACCAGAGGACACAGACTTAAGGTGATTGACAGAAGAACCAGAGGCGACATGAGGAAAAACTTTTTCATGCAACGAGTGGCCAGGATTTGGAATGCACGGCATGCTAGGGCGGTGCAAGCAGATTCAATAGTAGTCTTCAAAAAGGAATTGAATAAATACTTGAAGAAGAAAAAAATTGCAGGGATATGGGGAAAGAGCTGGGGAGTGGGACAGACTGGATTGATCTTCGAAAGTCAGGATGGGCCGAATGACCTCCTTTTGTACTGTTCTATTCTATGATTTAATGACATTGATTGAGGGAGTGCAGCGAAGGTTCACCGGGATGGCAGGACTGACATATGAGGAGAGACTGGATCAACTGGGCCTGTATTCACTGGAGTTTAGAAGGATGAGAAGGGATCTCATAGAAACATATAAAATTCTGACAGGACTGGACAGGTTAGATGCAGGAAGAATGTTCCCGATGTTGGGGAAGTCCAGAACCAGGGGTCACAGTCTAAGGATAAGGGGTAAGCCATTTAGGACCGAGATGAGGAGAAACTTCTTCACCCAGAGAGTGGTGAACCTGTGGCCTACTCCTGCACCTACTTTCTATGTTTCTATGAGAAGGAGGCCATTTGGGTCACCATGCGGTGCTGGTTGTTTGAAAGAACTATCTAATTAGTCCCACTGCCCTACACTATTCCCATAGCTTCACAATATTTTCCTTTTCACATATTTATCCACTTCCCTTTTGAAAGTTACTACTGAATCTGCATTCCCGATCATAACAACTTGCTGCATAAAGAAAATGTTTCCTCATGTTGTGTTATGTATGTATGCTTGTATTGTTAATGTACCTGCACACTGCAGGTAACCCAGTATAAAAGGGAGCTCACAGCTTGGTATCCTCACTCGGAGACCTGCAAATGAAGGACTACAGTCGACACAGTTTAAGTACCATAACCCTGCCTCGTGGAGTCACTACCGAGGTGCCTATATACATAATATGTTGTCTCTTGTTCTTTTGCCAATCACCTTAAATCTGTGCCCCCTGGTTACCGACCCTACTGCCACAGAAACAGTTTCTCCTTGTTCACTCTATCAAAACCCTCCAAAATTTTCAACAACCCTAACAAATCTCCCCTGAACCATTTCTGCTCTATGGAGGATGAGCCCAGTTTCTCTAAATATTAAAAGAACAGAACTATGAATATTAAAAAGAATGTCCGATTTTAATGGGGCAGAGCCTGTGAATATTCAAGAAAAATGAGGATGCAACTATTAATAGACAAAATCCAATGAATATGAAAGGAACAGAGCGCTTGAATGTGAAATGAGGCTGAGAATCACAGAATGAAGGAATGTTAGAATCACAGAATCAGACAGCCAGAGAAATGGAGAATGAGAGAATCACTAAATTGCAGAATAATGCCAGCAGAGAATCATAGAAATATAGAATCAAATAATCACAGAATAACAGAATCATCGAATCTCAGAATCAGAGATTCAGAGAACCACAGAATCACACAATCACAGAATTATTGAATCACTAAATCAGAGAATCACATATCAGACAATCATGTAATCAGGAAATCACACAATCAAATAATCACAGAATCTCAGAGCCACAGAATGAGATCATCAAACAATTACAGTAGCATTGAGTCACAGTGTCAGAGAATAAATAAAGCATGCTGACCCATCAAACACTCCCAGGGTTAGATACAGAGTAAAGCTCCCTCTACACTGTCCCATCAAACACTCCCAGGGCAGGTACAGCACAGGTTAGATACAGAGTAAAGCTCCCTCTACACTGTCCCCATCAAACACTTCCAGGGCAGGTACAGCACGGGTTAGATACAGAGTAAAGCTCCCTCTACACTGTCCCATCACACACTTCCAGGGCAGGTACAGCACAGGTTAGATACAGAGTAAAGCTCCCTCTATACTGTTCCATCAAACACTTCCAGAGCAGGTACAGCATGGGTTAGATACAGAGTAAAGCTCCCTCTACACTGTCCCATCAAACACTCCCAGGGCAGGTACAGCACAGGTTAGATACAGAGTAAAGCTCCCTCTACACTGTCCCATCAAACACTCCTAGGGCAGGTACAGCACAGGTTAGATACAGAGTAAAGCTCCCTCTACACTGTCCCATCAAACACTCCCAGGGCAGGTACAGCACGGGGTTAGATACAGAGTAAAGCTCCCTCTACACTGTCCCATCAAACACTCCTAGGGCAGGCACAGCACAGGTTAGATACAGAGTAAAGCTCCCTCTACACTGTCCCATCAAACACTCCCAGGGCAGGTACAGCATGGGCTAGATACTGAGTAAAGCTCCCTCTACACTGTCCCATCAAACACTCCTGGGGCAGGTACAGCACGGGGTTAGATGCAGAGTAAAGCTCCCTCTACACTGTCCCATCAAACACTCCCAGGCAGGTACAGCACGGGGTTCGATACAGAGTAAAGCTCCCTCTACACTGTCCCATCAAACACTCCCAGGGCAGGTACAGCACAGGTTAGATACAGAGTAAAGCTCCCTCTACACTGTCCCATCAAACACTCCCAGGGCAGGTACAGCACGGGGTTAGATACAGAGTAAAGCTCCCTCTACACTGTCCCATCAAACACTCCCAGGGCAGGTACAGGGGGTTAGATACAGAGTAAAGCTCCCTCTACACTGTCCCATCAAACACTCCCAGGGCAGGTACAGGGGGTTAGATACAGAGTAAAGCTCCCTCTACACTGTCCCATCAAACACTCCCAGGGCAGGTACAGCACGGGGTTAGATACAGAGTAAAGCTCCCTCTACACTGTCCCATCAAACACTCCCAGGGCAGGTACAGCACGGGGTTAGATACAGAGTAAAGCTCCCTCTACACTGTCCCATCAAACACTCCCAGGCAGGTACAGCACGGGGTTCGATACTGAGTAAAGTGAGTGGGGGGAGGGGGAGGCAGGGCTGTGCAAGGCCATTTTAAGGAGCTGGAGGGGGCGGGTTGTGAGGAGGCGGGGGGCTGATGAGAGGTCAGATTAGCTATGGAAAAGGACTGGCAAGAACCTACAGCAAAAATACTTAATTTGGGGAAAGGCCAATTTCAGTGGGTTGAGAATGGATCGGGCCCGGGTAAATTGTAATCAAAGATTGTCAGGCAAAAGTGTAATCGAACAATGGGCTGCCTTTAAAGAGGAGATGGTTCGGGCACAGTCGAGGTACATTCCCACGAGGGGGAAAGGTAGGGCAGATAAAGTCAGAGCTCCCTGGATGATAAGAGAGGTAGAGAGTCAGAAGAAAACAGAAAAATTTCAGGTTGAGAATACGTGAGAACCAGGCTGAATATAGAAAGTTCAGAGGGGAAATGAAAAAGGAAATAAGAGGGGCAAAGGGAGAGTGTGAGAATAGACTGGCAGCTAACATAAAAAGCAATCCAAAAGTCTTCTATAGGCAAATAAAAAGTAAACGGGTAGTAAGAGGAGGGGGGCGGGGGTGGGGGGGGGTCAATTAGGGACCAAAAAGGAGACCTATGCATGGAGACCGAGGGGTATGGCTGAGGTACTAAATGAATACTTTGCACCTGTCTTTATCAAGGAAGAAGATGCTGCCATAGACATAGATGGCCTACTCCTGTTCCTAATTCTTATGTTCTTATGAAAGAGGAGATAGTTGAGATACTGGATGGGATAAAAATTGATGAAGAGGAGGTGCTAGAACTGCTGACAGTACTTAAAGTAGATAAGTCACCAGGACCTTTCAATCCTCCGGGGCGAGGTGGCAGAGGACTGGAGAAATGCAAATGTTACACCCTTGTTCAAAAAAGGGTGTAAGGATAAACCCAGCAACTACAGGCCGGTCAGTTTAACCTCGGTAGTGGGGAAGGTTTTAGAAATGATAATCTGGGACAAAATTAACAGTCACTTGGACACGCGTGGATTAATTAAGGAAAGTGAGCACGGATTTGTTAAAGACAAATCATATTTAACTAACTTGAAAGCGTTTTTGATGAGGTAACAGAGAGGGTTGATGAGGGTTGACGTGGTCTACATGGATTTCCAAAAGGCGTTTGATAAAGTGCCATATAATAGGCTTGCAGCAAAGTTGAAGCCCATGGAATTAAAGGGACAGTGGCAGCATGGATAGGGAATTGGCTCAGTGACAGGAAACAGAGAGTAGTGGGTAACGGTTGTTTCTCGGACTGGAGGAAGGTATACAGTGGTGTTCCCCAGGGGCTGGTACTGGGACCACTGCTTTTCTGGATATATATTAATGACTTAAACTTTGGTGTACAGGGCACAATTACAAAATTTGCAGAATGACACAGAACTTTTAAGTACAGTGAACAGTGAGGAGGAGAGGGATAGGCTTCAGGAAGACATAGACAGGCCGGTGGAATGGGCAGACACGTGGGAGATGAAATTTAACGCAGAAAAATGCAAAGTGATACATTTTGGTCGGAAGAACGAGGAGAGACAATATAAACTAAAGGGTACAATTCTAAAGGGGGTGCATGAACAGGGAAGCGCGCATTGCCCCCCTCACGCCCCGGGCTCATTGTTGTGTGGGGCGGGGCACCTTTCAGCGGGAGACCCCCCCCCCCGGGTGTGTGTGTGTGTGACAGGGAGGCTTTTGACAAGGTCCCACACAAGAGATTGGTGTGCAAAATTAAAGTACATGGTATTGGGGGTAATGTACTGACGTGGATAGAGAACTGGTTGGCAGACAGGAAGCAGCGAGCCGGGATAAACGGGTCCTTTTCAGAATGGCAGGCAGTGACTAGTGGGGTGCCGCAGGGCTCAGTGTTGGGACCCCAGCTATTTACAATATACATTAATGATTTGGATGAAGGAATTGAGTGTAATATCTCCATGTTTGCAGATGACACTAAGCTGGGTGGCGGTGTGAGCTGTCAGGAGGATGCTAAGAGGCTGCAGGGTGACTTGGACAGGTTAGGTGAGTGGGCAAATGCATGGCAGATGCAGTATAATGTGGATAAATGTGAGGTTATCGACTTTGGGGGCAAAAACATAAAGGCAGAATATTATCTGAATGGCGGCAGATTAGGAAAAGGGGAGGTGCAATGAGACCTGTGTGTCATGTTACATCAGTCATTGAAAGTTGGCATGCAGATACAGCAGGCAGTGAAGAAGGCAAATGGTATGTTGGCCTTCATAGCTAGGGGATTTGAGTATAGGAGCAGGGAGGTCTTACTGCAGGTGTACAGGGCCTTGGTGAGGCCTCACCTGGAATATTGTGTTCAGTTTTGGTCTCCTAATCTGAGGAAGGACGTTCTTGCTATTGAGGGAGTGCAGCCAAGGTTCACCAGACTGATTCCCGGGATGGCAGGACTAACATATGAGGAGAGACTGGATCGACTGGGCCTGTATTCACTGGAGTTTACAAGGATGAGAGGAGATCTCATAGAAACATATAAATTCTGACGGGACTGGACAGGTTAGATGCAGGAAGAATGTTCCCGATGTTGGGGAAGTCCAGAACCAGGGGACATAGTCTAAGGATAAGGGGTAGGCCATTTAGGACTGAGGAGAAACTTCTTCACTCAGAGAGTTGTTAACCTGTGGAATTCCCTACCGCAGAGAGTTGTTGATGCCAGTTTATTGGATATATTCAAGAGGGAGTTAGATATGGCCCTTACCGCTAAAGAGATCAAGGGGATGGCGAGAAAGCAGGAAAGGGGTACTGAGGTGGGTGATCATTATTGAATGGTGGTGCAGGCTCGAAGGACTGAATGGCCTACTCCTGCACCTATTTTCTATGTTTCTATGTTTCTATGACCTGTGGGTATATGTGCACAAATCGTTGAAGGTGGCAGGGCAGGTTGAGAAAGCGGTTATAAATGCATATGGGATCCTGGGCTTCAGAAATAGAGGTATAGAGTGCAAAAGCGTGGAAATTATGATGAACCTTCATAAGTGGAGATTTGATAGAAGTGTTCAAAATCAAGAGGGGTCTAGACAGAGTAGATCGGGAGAAACTGTTCCCATTGGTGGAAGGGTCGAGAACCAGAGGACACAGATTTAAGGTGATTGGTAGAAGAACCAAAGGTGACATGAGGAAAAACGTTTTTCACGCAGTGAGTGGTTAGGATCTGGAATGCGCTGCCTGAGAGGGTGGTGGAGGCAGACTCAATCGCGGCTTTCAAAATGACATTGGATAAGTACCTGAAGGAAGAAAAATTGCAAGGTCGGAGGGAAAGAGCGGGGGAGTGGGACGAGCTAAAGTATTCGTGTAGAGAGCCGGCACGGGCTCGATGGGCTTCTGTGCTGTAAACATTCTGTGATTCTTAGGAGCTGGGGGTGAGGAGGCGGGGAGAGGAGAGGCTGCTTTAAGGAGCCGGGGGTGAGTGAGGCAGGGAGGTGCAAGGCTGCTTTAAGGAGCCGGGGGTGAGTGAGGCAGGGAGGTGCAAGGCCGCTTTAAGGAGCCGTGGGTGAGTGAGGCAGGAAGGTGCAAGGCCGCTTTAAGGGGCCAGGGGGAGTGAGGCAGGGAGGTGCAAGGCCGCTTTAAGGGGCCGGGGGGAGTGAGGCAGGGGGGTGCAAGGCCGTTTTAAGGGGCCAGGGGGAGTGAGGCAGGGAGGTGCGAGGCCGCTTTAAGGGGCCAGGGGGAGAGGCCGCTTTAAGGGGCCGGGTGGAGAGGCCACTTTAAGGGGCCGGGGGGAGAGGCCACTTTAAGGGGCCGGGGGGAGAGGCAGGGAGGTGCGAGGCCGATTTAAGGGGCCGGGGGGGCACTTTAAGGGGCCGGGGGGAGAGGCCACTTTAAGGGGCCGGGGGAGAGGCAGGGAGGTGCGAGGCTGCTTTAAGGGACCGGGGGAAGAGGCAGGGTGGTGCGGGGCTGCTTTAAGGGACTGGAGGAGAGGCAGGGAGGTGCGAGGCCGCTTTAAGGGACCGGGGGGGGGGGGCGGGGGGGAGAGGCAGGGAGGTGCGAGGCTGCTTTAAGGGACCGGGGGAAGAGGCAGGGAGGTGCGAGGCCGCTTTAAGGGGCCGGGGAAGAGGCAGGGAGGTGCGAGGCTGCTTTAAGGGACCGGGGAAGAGGCAGGGAGGTGCGAGGCTGCTTTAAGGGGCCGGGGGGGGGAGAGGCAGGGAGGTGCGAGGCCGCTTTAAAGGGCCGGGGAAGAGGCAGGGAGGTGCGAGGCTGCTTTAAGGGACCGGGGAAGAGGCAGGGAGGTGCGAGGTTGCTTTCAGGGGCCGGGGGGGGGGGGGGAGAGGCAGGGAGGTGCGAGGCTGCTTTAAGGGGCCGGGGGGGGGGGAGAGGCAGGGAGGTGCGAGGCCGCTTTAAGGGGCCGGAGGGTGGGAGCTGTCCCTGGTGTCGGTGCTGAAAGCGCCGGGCCGGGATGGGAGGCCGGGCTGGGGCCCGAGGCTGGAGCCGGAGCGGGGAGCGGGCGGAGGCTGAACCGGAATCAGCGGCAGCGGCGGCGCAGGGAGGGACCGAGCTCCGGAACCCGGAGACATAGAGCGCGTTTATCATCATAAACCGAGCGGCTCCCGGACCCGGACCCGGACCCGGCCCGGAGCGGCACTGAACCCGGACCCGGACCCGGAGCGGCACTGAACCCGGACCCGGACCCGGAGCGGCACTGAATCCGAACCCGGACCCGGAGCGGCCCCAGAGCGGCACTGAACCCGGACCCGGAGCGGCACTGAACCCGAACCCGGAGCGGTACTGAACCCGGACCCGGACCCGGAGCGGCACTGAACCCGAACCCGGACCCGGAGCGGCCCCAGAGCGGCACTGAACCCGAACCCGGAGCGGTACTGAACCCGGACCCGGAGCGGCCCCAGAGCGGCACTGAACCCGGACCCGGGCCGGTCCTGCCGCCGCCTCCCACCTTCCGATTTATCGATTTATTTCCTGCCATTCACCTGCAGAACGCGCGACTCTGAAACTGATCAATGAACGATGCACCAATCGATATATCGATACCGGCCCGACTGCAACCGCTGAAATCGGCTCAATATCGGTGATTCCTCCAGAATCGATACATTTCCGATTGTTACTGTTGGGGGAGGAAAGCAAGAAATCCAATAATAAATCGATCAATAATTCAGCTCCGGAAGGCCTGGGATTGACCCGGGCTGGGTCCTGTCTACCCCAGGGACTCCGGGCTCAGTCTAGTCTACCCCAAACCCCCCGGGCTGGGTCCAGTCTACCCCAGGGACCCCGGGCTCGGTCCAGTCTACCCCAGGGACCCTGGGCTCGGTCTAGTCTACCCCAGGGACCCCGGATTCGGCTCAGTCTACCTCAGGGACCTGGGTTCGGCTCAGTCTACCCCAGGGACCCCGGGCTGGGTCCAGTCTACCCCAGGGACCCCGGGTTCGGTCCAGTCTACCCCAAACCCCCCCCCCGGGCTGGGTCCAGTCTACCCCGGGCTGGGTCCAGTCTACCCTAGGGACCCCAGGCTGAGTCCAGTCTACCCCAGGGACCCCGGGTTCGGTCCAGTCTACCCCAGGAACCGCGGGCTGGGTCCAGTCTACCCCAGGGACCCTGTGCTGAATCCAGTCTACCCCAGAGACCCCGGACTGGGTCCAGTCTACCCCGGGTTTGGTCCAGTCTACCCCAGGGACCGCGGGCTGGGTCCAGTCTACCCCAGGGACCCCGAGCTGGGTCCAGTCTACCCCAGAGACCCCGGGCTGGGTCCAGTCTAACCCAGGGAGCCTGGGCTCGGTCCAGTCTACCCCAGAGACCCCGGGCTAGGTCCAGTCTACCCCAGGGACCCCGGGTTCGGTCCAGTCTACCCCAGGGACCCCGGGCTGGGTCCAGTCTACCCCAGAGACCCTGGGCTGGGTCCAGTCTACCCCAGAGACCCCGGGCTGGGTCCAGTCTAACCCAGGGAGCCCGGGCTGGGTCCAATCTACCCCAGGGACCCCGGGTTCGGTCCAGTCTACCCCAGGGACCCCGGGTTCGGTCCAGTCTACCCCAGGGAGCCCTGACCGGGGCTTCTTCTGTTGCTCAGCTGCACATTGTTGGATCACAAGCCACAGATGTTGCGCCAGGTCCGGCTCAAGTGCCGCTGCCGCATGTTGTTCAGCGACCTGAAGGTTCTGCTGCTCCGGCGACCTCCTCCTCCTGCTCCGCCGCCTCCGGTGATGAATTACGACCAGCTCTCTCGGCCGATCCACCAGCACGGAGCCCCGTCCAACAACAACACACTGCTCGGCAAAGGGAGCAAGTGGCGGGCCGGCGGCGCGGCGCCGGGGGAGGAGTGCCCTCAGGAACACGAGTACACCGGCTACGAGCAGCCCCCGTCCCCGGGGAGCCGATCGCCCGAGGAGTATTACCGGAGGAAAGGCGAGGACCGGGTGTCGCTCACCAGCAGCATCGCCAGTGGCTGCAGATCTCCCCAGTGTCGGATCTGCTTCCAGGGCCCTGAGCAGGTGAGTGTCCCAACCTCTGAAACCCCGGACCCCCACCTCCCCTACTTCCAAGCACATACATTTTGAGCTCTTTTTGTGAGGGTTACCTGGCGCCACATGTAACTGGCAGGACAATGAGTTTTGATGATGTGGGTGTCACTGGACTGTTTAATTGTGAACACACTTAAAATGGTCAAAGCCTTGCACAAGAAGACTTTTCAGCCCTCACTGGAGACAGTGACAGTTCGTGGGCTGCACTCCACAGGCGCAAGTCCCTAAAATGTCAATGGATATTGATGGTGAGAGACACCAGAAGTGAACCGACAGCCCACTCACACCTCCGACAGACACGTTCACACACACACACACACACACACTCACTCACCTCCAACACATGTGTGCACACACACACACACACACACACTCACCTCCGACAGACACGTTCACACAGACACACACACACACACACACTCACCTCCGACAGACACGTGTGCACACACACACACACTCACCTCCGACAGACACGTGTGCACACACACACACACTCACCTCCGACAGACACGTGTGCACACACACACTCACCTCCGACAGACACGTTCACACAGACACACACACACACCTCCGACAGACACGTTCACACACACACACACACACACTCACCTCCAACATACGTGTGCACACACACACACAGACTCACCTCCAACTCACGTGTGCACATACACACACACACTCACCTCCAACACGTGTGCGCACACACACACAGACTCACCTCCAACACACGTGTGCACACACACACACTCACCTCCAACACACGTGTGCACACACACACACGCTCACTTCCAACAGAAGTGAGCACAATATATTAGCATGGATAGAGGATTGGCTAACTAACCGAAAACAGAGAGTCGGGATAAATGGGTCATATTCCGGTTGGCAAACAGTGACTAGTGGGGTGCTGCAGAGATCGGTGCTGGGTCCTCAACCATTTACAATCTATATTAATGATTTGGAAGAAGGGACTGAGTATAATTAGCCAAGTTTGCTGATGATACAAAGATAGGTGGGAAAGCAAGTCGTGAGGAAGACACAAAGAATCTGCAAAGGGATATAGCCAGGCAAAAATTTGGCAGATGGAGTATAATGTGGGAAAATGTGAGGTTATCCACTTTGGCAGGAAAAATAAAAAAGCAAATTATTATTTAAATGGAAAGAGATTACAAAGTGCTGCAGTACAGAGGGACCTGGAGGTCCTTGTGCATGAAACACAAAAAGTTAGTATGCAGGTACAGCAAGTGATCAGGAAGGCCAATGGAATGTTGGCCTTTATTGCAAGGGGGATGGAGTATAAAAGCAGAGACGTCCTGCTACAACTGTACAGGGCATTGGTGAGGCCACACCTGGAGTACTGCGTACAGTTTTGGTCTCCATATTTAAGGAGGGATATACTTGCATTGGAGGCAGTTCAGAGAAGGTTCACCAGGTTGATTCCTGAGATGAAGGGGTTGTCTTATGAAGAAAGGTTAAGCAGGTTGGGCCTGTACTCATTGGAAATTAGAAGAATGAGAGGTGATCTTATTGAAACATGTAAGATACCGAGGGGGCTCGACAAGATAGATGCAGAGAGGATGTTTCCCCTCGTGGGGGGAATCTGGAACTAGGGGACGTAGTTTAAGAACAACGGGTTGCCCATTTAGAACTGAGATGAGGAGAAATTTCTAATCTCAAAGGTTCTGTATAATTCTCTGCCCAGAGAGCTGTGGAGGCTGGGTCATTGAATATATTTAAGGTGGAGATAGGCAGATTTTCGAGCGATAAGGGAGTCAAGGTTATGGGGAGCGGGCAGGGAAGTGGAGCTGAGTCCATGATCAGATCAGCCATGATCGTATTGAATGGCGGAGCAGGCTCGAGGGGCCAAATGGCCTATCCCTGCTCCTATTTCTTTTGTTCTTATGCTCTCACACCGATGTGTCCACACACACTCACACCTCCAAGAGAAAGGACATCACTCTGCCTATGCAGAACATTTTGATGGGGGAAGTGAACAGTCAGAAACTGAGGTCCAATTTGGAACCAATGATGTGGGAAGGAAAAGTGCTTAGATCCCCCAGACAGTGTTTCAGGAGCTACGAAGGAAGTTGAAGAGCAGAACATCAAAGGTAGTAATCTCTGGATTATTCCCATTGATACATGCTCGTGAGTATAGGAGCAGTAAGATGAGGCAGGGTGAGACTATGATCTAGTGGCAACAACAGAGTCCTGGCTCAAAAAAAGGAAGGAATGGGGATAATATTCCTGGCTACAATGTATTCAGGAATGATAGGGAAGGAAAAAAAGAGGGGCTGGCAGTATTGGTCAAAGATACTGTTAAAGCACGAGAAAGGGATGATTTAATTGAGCGGTGAAAAACAGAGTCTATTTGGTTACAGTTAAGGAACAATGGAGGAGCCTCGAAAGGTCTGGCTCTTCGGGTACGGAGTCGACACATTCCTTTAAAGGGGAAAGGAATGGATATCGAAAACCAGAGCTTCCTGGATGATTAAAGATACAGAGATTAAAATATGATAATATGATAACTATGGTTGATGATAAATATCAGATCCATATTTCAGTGGAGAACTAAGCTGAATACAGAGAGTGCAGTGGAGAACTGACAAAGTCAATTAGAGAGGCAAAGAGAATGAATAAGAATAGATTAGCAGGCAACATAAAGGGAAGTTAAAAGTCTGTTAAACAATCATTAGTCAACTGATTCGGGACCAAAAAGATCATCTTGTGGAGGAAGAGAACATGGCTGGTTACAGCACAGAAAGAGGTCATTCAGCCTGTTGTGCCCATGCCGGCTCTCTGCAAGAACATTTCGGCTAGTCCCGCTCCCCCGTACTTTGCCCTGAATTTTTTTTTCCTTCAGCTAGTTGCCCAATTCCCTTTTGAAAGCCACAATTGAATCTGCCTCCACCACCCTTTCAGGCAGTGAATTCCAGATCATAAATACCCTCTACGGACCTTGGAGTGCAGGTCCACAGATCCCTGAAGGTAGCAGGCCAGGTAGATAAGGTGGTTAAGAAGATATACGGAATACTTGCCTTTATTAGTCGAGGCATAGAATACGAAAGCAAGGAGGTTATGCTTGAACTGTATAAAACACTGGTTAGGCCACAGCTGGAGTACTGCGTGCAGTTCTGGTCACCACATTACAGGAAAGATGTGATTGCACTGGAAAGGGTGCAGAGGAGATTTACAAGAACGTTACCTGGACCGGAGAATTTTGGCAATAAGGAAAGATTGGAGATGCTGGGTCTGTTTTCTTTGGAACTGAGGAGGCTGAGGGGAGACCTGATTGAGGTGTATAAAATTATGAGGGGCCTGGATAGAGTGGATAGGAAGGACCTGTTCCCCTTTGTGGAGGGGTCAACAACGAGGGGACATAGATTTAAAGTAAGTGGGGGAAGGTTTAGAGGAGATATGAGGGGAACTTTCTTCGCTCAGAGGGTGATGCAGGTCTGGAACTCACTGCCTGAAAGGGTGGTAGAGGCAGAAACCCTCACCACATTTAAAAAATACTAGGAAGTGCACTTGAAGAGCCGTAACCTGCAGGGCTACGGACCGAGAGCTGGAAAGTGGGATTAGGCTGGATAGCTCTTGGTCGGCCGGCATGGACATGATGGCCTCTGAAATGGCCTCCTTCTGTGCTGTAAATTTCTATGATTCTATGTCACCTTTGCTTCTTTTGCCAGTCACCTTAAATCTGTGTCCTCTGGTTTTTGACTGTTCCGCCAACGGGAACAGTTTCTCTCTCTATCTACTCTGTACAGACCCCTCGTGATTCTGAACACCTCGATCAAATCTCCTCTCAATCTTCTCTGCTCCAAGGAGAACAACCCCAGCTTCTCCAGTCTATCCACGTAACTGAAGTCCCTCATCCCCGGAACCATTCTTGTAAATCTTTTCTGCGCCCTCTCTAAGTCCTTCACATCCTTCCTAAAGTGCGGAGCCCAGAATTAGACATAATACTCCAGTTGGGGCCGAACCAGTGTTTTATAAAGGTTCATCATAACTTCCTTGCTTTTATACTCTATGCTTCTGTTTATGAAGCCCGGTATCCCGTAAGCTTTTTTAACCACTTTCTCAACCTGCCCTGCAGGTTGTGGACATGTACCACAGGATTCTCTGTTCATGCACCCCCATTTAGGATTACATTACCACTCTTCATTCTTCCTATAAAAATGTATCACTTCGAACTTTTCTGCATTAAATTTCATCTGCCACGTGTCCGGCCATTTCAACACCACTGTATACCTTCCTCCAGTCCGATAAACAGCCGTTCACCACTACTCTCTGTTTCCTGCCACTTCACCAATTTCGTATCTAAGCTGCCACTATCCCTTTTATTTCATGGGCTTCAACTTTGCTGGCAAGCCTATTATATGGCACTTTATCAAACTCCTTTTGGAAGTCCATGTACACCATGTCAACCACTTTGCCCTCATCAACTGTCTCTGTTACCTCATCAAAAAACTCTATCATTTAGTTAAACACAATTTGCGTTTAACAAATCCGTGTTGGCTTTCCTTAATTAATCCACACTTGTCCAAGTGACTGCTAACTTTGTCCCCGATTACCGTTTCTAAAAGCTTCCCTTCTACTGAGATTAAGTTGACTGGCCTGTAACATAGAAACATAGAAGCATAGAAAATAGGTGCAGGAGTAGGCCATTCAGCCCTTCGAGCCTGCACTGCCATTCAATAAGATCATGGCTGATCATCACCTCAGCACCTCTTCCCTGCTTTCTCTCCAGGATGATCAGGGCTGGGAACTCAACATTCAGGGGTATTCAACATTCAGGAAGGATAGAATAAAAGGAAAAGGAGGTGGGGTAGCATTGCTGGTTAAAGAGGAGATTAATGCAATAGTTAGGAAAGACATTAGCTTGGATGATGTGGAATCTATATGGGTAGAGCTGCAGAACACCAAAGGGCAAAAAACGTTAGTAGGAGTTGTGTACAGACCTCCAAACAGTAATAGGGATGTTGGGGAGGGCATCAAACAGGAAATTAGGGGTGCATGCAATAAAGGTGTAGCAGTTATAATGGGTGACTTTAATATGCACATAGATTGGGCTAGCCAAACTGGAAGCAATACGGTGGAGGAGGATTTCCTGGAGTGCATAAGGGATGGTTTTCTAGACCAATATGTCGAGGAACCAACTAGGGGGGAGGCCATCTTAGACTGGGTGTTGTGTAATGAGAGAGGATTAATTAGCAATCTCATTGTGCGAGGCACCTTGGGGAAGAGTGACCATAATATGGTGGATTTCTGCATTAGGATGGAGAATGAAACAGTAAATTCAGAGACCATGGTCCAGAACCTAAAGAAGGGTAACTTTGAAGGTATGAGGCGTGAATTGGCTAGGATAGATTGGCGAATGATACTTAAGGGGTTGACTGTGGATGGGCAATGGCAGACATTTAGAGACCGCATGGATGAATTACAACAATTGTACATTCCTGTCTGGCGTAAAAATAAAAAAGGGAAGGTGGCTCAACCGTGGCTATCTAGGGAAATCAGGGATAGTATTAAAGCCAAGGAAGTGGCATACAAATTGGCCAGAAATAGCAGCGAACCTGGGGACTGGGAGAAATTTAGAACTCAGCAGAGGAGGACAAAGGGTTTGATTAGGGCAGGGAAAATGGAGTACGAGAAGAAGCTTGCAGGGAACATTAAGGTGGATTGCAAAAGTTTCTATAGGTATGTAAAGAGAAAAAGGTTAGTAAAGACAAACGTAGGTCTCCTGCAGTCAGAATCAGGGGAAGTCATAACGGGGAACAAAGAAATGGCAGACCAATTGAACAAGTACTTTGGTTCGGTATTCACTAAGGAGGATACAAACAACCTTCCGGATATAAAAGGGGTCAGAGGGTCTAGTAAGGAGGGGGAACTGAGGGAAATCTTTATTAGTCGGGAAATTGTGTTGGGGAAATTGATGGGATTGAAGGCCGATAAATCCCCAGGGCCTGATGGACTGCATCCCAGAGTACTTAAGGAGGTGGCCTTGGAAATAGCGGATGCATTGACAGTCATTTTCCAACATTCCATTGAGTCTGGATCAGTTCCTATGGAGTGGAGGGTAGCCAATGTAACCCCACTTTTTAAAAAAGGAGGGAGAGAGAAAACAGGGAATTATAGACCGGTCAGCCTGACCTCAGTAGTGGGTAAAATGATGGAATCAATTATTAAGGATGTCATAGCAGTGCATCTGGAAAATGGTGACATGATAGGTCCAAGTCAGCATGGATTTGTGAAAGGGAAATCATGCTTGACAAATCTTCTGGAATTTTTTGAGGATGTTTCTAGTAAAGTGGACAAAGGAGAACCAGTTGATGTGGTATATTTGGACTTTCAGAAGGCTTTCGACAAGGTCCCACACAAGAGATTAATGTGCAAAGTTAAAGCACATGGGATTGGGGGTAGTGTGCTGACGTGGATTGAAAACTGGTTGTCAGACAGGAAGCAAAGAGTAGGAGTAAACGGGTACTTTTCAGAATGGCAGGCAGTGACTAGTGGGGTGCGCAAGGTTCTGTGCTGGGGCCCCAGCTGTTTACATTGTACATTAATGATTTAGACGAGGGGATTAAATGCAGTATCTCCAAATTTGCGGATGACACTAAGTTGGGTGGCAGTGTGAGCTGCGAGGAGGATGCTATTAGGCTGCAGAGTGACTTGGATAGGTTAGGTGAGTGGGCAAATGCATGGCAGATGAAGTATAATGTGGATAAATGTGAGGTTATCCACTTTGGTGGTAAAAACAGAGAGACAGACTATTATCTGAATGGTGACAGATTAGGAAAAGGGAAGGTGCAACGAGACCTGGGTGTCATGGTACATCAGTCATTGAAGGTTAGCATGCAGGTACAGCAGGCGGTTAAGAAAGCAAATGGCATGTTGGCCTTCATAGCGAGGGGATTTGAATACAGGGGCAGGGAGGTGTTGCTACAGTTGTACAGGGCCTTGGTGAGGCCACACCTGGAGTATTGTGTACAGTTTTGGTCTCCTAACTTGAGGAAGGACATTCTTGCTATTGAGGGAGTGCAGCGAAGATTCACCAGACTGATTCCCGGGATGGCGGGACTGACCTATCAAGAAAGACTGGATCAACTGGGCTTGTATTCACTGGAGTTCAGAAGAATGAGAGGGGACCTCATAGAAACGTTTAAAATTCTGACGGGTTTAGACAGGTTAGATGCAGGAAGAATGTTCCCAATGTTGGGGAAGTCCAGAACCAGAGGTCACAGTCTAAGGATAAGGGGTAAGCCATTTAGGACCGAGTTGAGGAGAAACTTCTTCACCCAGAGAGTGGTGAACCTGTGGAATTCTCTACCACAGAAAGTAGTTGAGGCCAATTCACTAAATATATTCAAAAGGGAGTTAGATGAAGTCCTTACTACTCGGGGGATCAAGGGTTATGGCGAGAAAGCAGGAAGGGGGTACTGAAGTTTCATGTTCAGTCATGAACTCATTGAATGGCGGTGCAGGCTAGAAGGGCTGAATGGCCTGCTCCTGCACCTATTTTCTATGTTTTTCTATGTTTCTATACCCCTTGATCCCTTTAGCTGTAAGGGCCATATCTAACTCCCTCTTGAATATATCCAACGAACTGGCATCAACAACTCTCTGCGGCAGAGAATTCCACAGGTTACCAACTTTCTGAGTGAAGAAGTTTCTCCTCATCTCGGTCCTAAATGACTTACCCCTTATCCTTAGATTGTGTCCCCTGGTTCTGGACTTCTCCAACATCGGGAACATTCTTCCTGCATTTAACCTGTCCAGTCCAGTCAGTATTTTATATGTTTCTATAAGATCCCCTCTCATTCTTCTAAACTCCAGTGAATACAGGCCCAGTCGATCCAGTCTCTCTTCATATGTCAGTCCTGCCATCCCGGGAATCAGTCTGGTGAACCTTCGCTGCACTCCCTCAATAGCAAGAATGTCCTTTCTCAGATTAGGAGACCAAAACTGAACACAATATTCCAGGTGAGGCCTCACCAAGGCCCTGTACAACTGCAGTAAGACCTCCCTGCTCCTGTACTCAAATCCCCTAGCTATGAAGGCCAACATGCCATTTGCCTTCTTCACCGCCTGCTGTACCTGCATGCTAAATTTCAACGACTGATGTACCATGACACCCAGGTCTCGTTGCACATCCTCTTTTCCTAATCTGCCGCCATTCAGATAATATTTTGCCTTCGTGTTTTTGCCATCACAGTGGATAACCTCACATTTATTCACATTATACTGCATCTGCCATACATTTGCCCATTCACCTAACCTGTCCAAGTCACCCTGCAGCCTCTTAGCATCCTCCTCGCAGCTCACACCGCCACCCAGCTTAGTGTCATCTGCAAACTTGGAGATATTACACTCAATTCCTTCATCCAAATCATTGATGTATATTGTAAATAGCTGGGGTCCCAGCACTGAGCCCTGAGGCACCCCACTAGTCACTGCCTGCCATTCTGAAAAGGACCCGTTTATCCCGACTCTCTGCTTCCTGTCTGCCAACCAGTTCTCTATCCACGTCAGTACATTACCCCGAATACTATTTGCTTTGATTTTCCACACCAATCTCTTGGTCAGTACCTCTGTAATTTGCACCTTTACTTCCCTCAGCATCCTAGGATGCATCCCATCCGGTCCTGGTGACTTATCTACTTTAAGTACAGCTAGCCTCTCTAGTACCTCCTCTTCATCAATTTTTATCCCATCCAGTATCTCCACTACCTCCTCTTTCATAAGAACATAAGAAATAGGAGCAGGAGTAGGCCATGCGGCCCCTCGAGCCTGCTCCACAATTTAATACGATCATGGCTGATCCGATCATGGACTCGGGTCCCCTTCCCTGCCCGCTCCCCATAACCCCTTAATCCCTTATCAGTTAAGAAGCTGTCTATCTGTCTTAAATTTATTCAATGTCCCGGCTTCCACAGCTCTCTGAGGCATCGAATTCCACAGAGTTACAACCCTGGGAGAAGAAATTCCTCCTCATGTATGTTTTAAATGGGCGGCCCCTTATTCTAAGATTATGGCCCCTAGTTCTAGTCTCCCCTATCAGTGGAAACATCCTCTCTGCATCCACCTTGTCAAGCCCCCTCACAATCTTGTACGTTTCGATAAGATCGCGTCTCATTCTTCTGAATTCCAATGCGTGCCCAACCTCCTCAACCTTTCCTTATAAGTCAACCCCCTCATCTCCAGAATCAACCTAATGAACCTTCTCGGAACTGCCTCCAAAGCAAGTATATACTTTTGTAAATATGGAAACAAAACCGCACGCAATATTCCAGGTGTGGCCTCACCAATACCCTGTATAACCGTAGCAAGACTTCACTGCTTTTATACTCCATCCCCTTTGCAGTAAAGGCCAAGATTCCATTGGCCTTCCTGATCACTTGCTGTACCTGCATACTATCCTTTTGTGTTTCATGCACAAGAACCCCCAGGTCCTGCTGTTGCCTTTGGATCTTCACCAATCATCTTAAATCTGTGTCCTCTGGTTCTCGACCCTTCCGCCAATGGGAACAGTTTCTCTCTATCCAGACTCTGTCCAGACCCCTCATGATCTTGAACACCTCTATCAAATCTTCTGTCAATATTTTCTGCTCTTAGGAGAACAACCCCAGCTTCTCCAGACTCCCCACACAATTGAAGTCCCTCATCTCTGGAATCATTCTCGTAAATGTTTTCTGCACCCTCTCTAAGGCCTTCACATCCTTCCTAAAGTGCAGTGCCCAGAATTAGACACAATACTCCAGTTGGGGCCGAACCAGATATCCAATTAGTCCTATTCCCCCCTGCCCTTAAACATACACTGAATATATTATCTCACATAAATTATTTAAGACGATAAAACATCAGAGAGTGCGAGCAAGGGAGTTCATGATCTCGAGGTTTGAAACTAAAGTATCGCATTCCCATCGGAATCCTTTGTTCATTTATGAACCCCCACTTTTGGCAGTGCCGTGCCTGATGTAACTAAATAGGAAATGTGAAGTACCAAAGGCAATACATAGAAGATTCAATTTAGGGAAGACTTCTACCTGCAAAGGGTGGTACAAGTTTGAAACTCTCTTCTGCAAACTGCAGTTGATACTAGGCCAGTTGTTAATTTCAAATCTGTGATTGATAGGTTTCTGTTAAGGGAAATGGGCCAACAGCGGGTATATGGGGCCAGACTAATGGCTTCATTGTGGGCAACTTTCTCGGCGGTACAGCTGGTTTGCCGCCCGGTGACAGTTTCCATGTAAGATTTTTCCTTGGTATCGTCCACATCTGAAGTCGGCGGCTGGGACCAAACCGCCCACGTGCAACATCGAGAACAACCAGGTTTGGCCTCAACCGCCGGCGTCAAGATTGCCGAGAGACCCGCCCGGTAAAAGCTGCTAAAACAGGGCGGTAAGGGGGGACCCTGCAAAGGAAAGGTCAGTTAAAGGTTCTTTAATTATTTTTTTTTAATTTTAACACGACGATTAGGGTTAAAACTGTCTTGGGAATGCTTTGCACGTTTTTATTTATATTTTTTTAATGACATTTTTTTTCAGTTTTCCCCCCTCCCTAGGCCCAACTGCAGCCTGGGACAAAATTTTACTACTTACCGTCCATTCCGGTAACGACCGGCCACGTTGCTAACTTTGCATTTACCCGCCGAGAGACCGTCAACAATGAGTGTGCAACTCCCATTGTCTCGCCGGGCGATTAGTTTGACTTACTTTTACTTTTTAAAATGGAAATTCTCGCCAGCTTTTTTCGCCAAACGTTAGCGGTGCTGCTCAGCGGGCAATCGGGCGTTGAGGGCCTTTAGGGAAAGTCGAGCCCCATGGAGTTAGGTCCCAGATCAGCCACAATCTCATTTATTGGCGGAACAGACTCGAGGGGCTGAATGGCCTCCTCCTGTTCCTATGTTGCTTTGATGTACAGAGTGAGGTTTGGTGATGAGAACAATACTTTGAGGTCACAGTTAGAGCAATGTATTATCACAGCAGAAAACCAAAATTATCATATTGCATGCAACTTGAAAATGGTTCTAGTAACTCTGCATAAATTACTCGCAAGTATGAGCTGAAGTTAAATCTCACCTGCAAACAATAATAGAAAAATGAATGAAAATATCCGGCACATTGCCTTGGGTGGTGCCAGAATTATTTTCTGTGTAAATCCAATCCAGCTGTTTACCACCCCATCAGTCTACTCTCAATTATCAGCAAAGTGATGGGAGATGTGGTCAAGAGTGCTATCAAGCGACACTTATGACATTCAATGGCATTACAACAATACGCAAGCTCGACACCATCTAAGACAAAGCAGTCCGCTTGATCGGCACGCTACCCACCACCTTCAACACTCACTCCCTCCACCACCGGCGCACCGTGGCTGCAGTGTGCACCATCTACAAGATGCACTGCAGCAACTCGCCAAGGCTTCTTCGGCAGCACCTCCCAAACCCACGACCTTCACCTCGAAGGACAAGGGCAGCAGGTGCATGGGAAGACCATCACCTCCAAGTACCCTTCCAACTCACACACCTGACTGGGAAATATATCGGCCGTTCCTTCATCGTCGCTGGGTCAAAATCCTGGCATTCCCTCCCTAACAGCCCTGTGGGAGCACCTTCACCACACGGACTGCAGCGGTTCAAGGCAGCGGCTCACCACCACCTTCTCAAAGGGCAACTAGGGACGGGCAATAAATGCTGGATGTGCCAGTGATGTCCACATCCAGAGAATGAATTAAAGCAATCTGTCAGTGATCTGTCTGTCTATTACAGTGTCTGTGTATTGTATGTCCGATGCTGTTGTCACACCTCCATTGTGCCTCTTGCTGCTGTTTAGGGAGATTTGTTGAGCCCTTGTCGCTGTGCCGGATCAGTTCGCTGTACACACCAGCCATGCCTGATCAAGTGGATCAGTGAGCGGGGATCCTGGAGTTGTGAGCTGTGTTACTACAAGTACCATGTCATCGCCATCAGTGCAAAGAACCCCCTCCAGGTACTACCTCTGCTTTTTCTACTGTTGTTTTACTCCACGTCTCTCCTTTCCTCCTCAAGGCACTGACTCAGACAAGGATCAGTCACTCCCTAGTGCCTCACCCAAGGGGTCATTGCCCATCAGTGAGCCTAGACCAAGGAGTCATTGCCCATCAGTGAGCCTCCCCCAAGGGGTCATTGCCCATCAGTGAGCCTCCCCCAAGGGGTCATTGCCCATCAGTGAGCCTAGACCAAGGGGTCATTGCCCATCAGTGAGCCTAGACCAAGGGGTCATTGCCCATCAGTGAGCCTCCCCCAAGGGGTCATTGCCCATCAGTGAGTCTAGACCAAGGGGTCATTGCCCATCAGTGAGTCTAGAGCAAGGGGTCATTGCCCATCAGTGAGTCTAGAGCAAGGGGTCATTGCCCATCAGTGAGTCTAGACCAAGGGGTCATTGCCCATCAGTGAGTCTAGACCAAGGGGTCATTGCCCATCAGTGAGCCTCCCCCAAGGGGTCATTGCCCATCAGTGAGCCTCCCCCAAGGGGTCATTGCCCATCAGTGAGCCTCCCCCAAGGGGTCATTTCCCATCAGTGAGTCTAGACCAAGGGGTCATTGCCCATCAGTGAGCCTCCCCCAAGGGGTCATTGCCCATCAGTGAGTCTAGACCAAGGGGTCATTGCCCAGCAGTGAGCCTAGACCAAGGGGTCATTGCCCATCAGTGAGCCTAGACCAAGGGGTCATTGCCCATCAGTGAGTCTCCCCCAAGGGGTCATTTCCCATCAGTGAGCCTAGACCAAGGGGTCATTGCCCATCAGTGAGTCTCCCCCAAGGGGTCATTGCCCATCAGTGAGCCTCCCCCAAGGGGTCATTGCCCATCAGTGAGCCTCCCCCAAGGGGTCATTGTCCATCAGTGAGCCTAGACCAAGGGGTCATTGCCCATCAGTGAGCCTCCCCCAAGGGGTCATTGCCCATCAGTGAGCCTAGACCAAGGGGTCATTGCCCATCAGTGAGCCTCCCCCAAGGGGTCATTGCCCATCAGTGAGCCTCCCCCAAGGGGTCATTGCCCATCAGTGAGTCTAGAGCAAGGGGTCATTGCCCATCAGTGAGTCTAGAGCAAGGGGTCATTGCCCATCAGTGAGTCTAGACCAAGGGGTCATTGCCCAGCAGTGAGCCTAGACCAAGGGGTCATTGCCCATCAGTGAGCCTAGACCAAAGGGTCATTGCCCATCAGTGAGTCTCCCCCAAGGGGTCATTGCCCATCAATGAGCCTAGACCAAGGGGTCATTGCCCATCAGTGAGTCTCCCCCAAGGGGTCATTGCCCATCAATGAGCCTAGACCAAGGGGTCATTGCCCATCAGTGAGTCTCCCCCAAGGGGTCATTGCCCATCAGTGAGTCTAGACCAATGGGTCATTGCCCATCAGTGAGTCTCCCCCAAGGGGTCATTGCCCATCAGTGAGCCTCCCCCAAGGGGTCATTGCCCATCAGTGAGCCTCCCCCAAGGGGTCATTGCCCATCAGTGAGTCTCCCCCAAGGGGTCATTGCCCATCAGTGAGCCTCCCCCAAGGGGTCATTGCCCATCAGTGAGTCTAGACCAAGGGATCATTGCCCATCAGTGAGTCTAGACCAAGGGGTCATTGCCCATCAGTGAGTCTAGACCAATGGGTCATTGCCCAGCAGTGAGCCTAGACCAAGGGGTCATTGCCCATCAGTGAGTCTAGAGTAAGGGGTCATTGCCCATCAGTGAGTCTAGAGCAAGGGGTCATTGCCCATCAGTGAGCCTAGACCAAGGGGTCATTTCCCATCAGTGAGCCTAGACCAAGGGATCATTGCCCATCAGTGAGCCTAGACCAAGGGATCATTGCCCATCAGTGAGCCTAGACCAAGGGGTCATTGCCCATCAGTGAGTCTAGATCAAGTGGTCATTGCCCATCAGTGAGCCTAGACCAAGGGGTCATTGCCCATCAGTGAGCCTAGACCAAGGGGTCATTGCCCATCAGTGAGCCTCCCCCAAGGGGTCATTGCCCATCAGTGAGCCTCCCCCAAGGGATCATTGCCCATCAGTGAGCCTCCCCCAAGGGGTCATTGCCCATCAGTGAGCCTCCCTCAAGGGGGTCATTGTCCATCAGTGAGTCTAGACCAAGGGGTCATTGCCCATCAGTGAGCCTCCCCCAAGGGGTCATTGCCCATCAGTGAGCCTAGACCAAGGGGTCATTGCCCATCAGTGAGCCTCCCTCAAGGGGGTCATTGCCCATCAGTGAGTCTAGACCAAGGGGTCATTGCCCATCAGTGAGCCTCCCCCAAGGGGTCATTGCCCATCAGTGAGCCTCCCCCAAGGGGTCATTGCCCATCAGTGAGCCTCCCTCAAGGGGGTCATTGCCCATCAGTGAGCCTAGACCAGATGATCATTGCCCATCAATGAGTCTAGACCAAGAGCTCATTCCCCATCAGTGAATCTCGACCAAGGGGTCATTCACCATCGAGAAAAAAGGGACGCTTATGTCATATACCAACAGCTAAAGAGTATAGAATCTTTAGAGAAATATAGAAAGTTAAGAGGCAAAATTAAAAAGGATATTAGGAATGCTAAGAGAGAGCACGAGAAATTCTTGGCTAGTAAAATTAAGGAAAACCCTAAGATGTTCTATAAATATATTAAGAGTAAGAGGGTAACTAAAGAAAGGGTAGGGCCTAGTAGAGACCATGAGGGTAATCTTTGTGTGGACGTAGAAGATGTTGGTAAGGTTCTTAACGTATACTTTGCATCTGTTTTTACAAAGGAAAGGGGCAATGCAGATACTGCTATCGAGGAGGAGTGTGATATTCTGGATGAAATAAATATAGTGAGAGAGGAAGTTTAAGGGGTTTAGCAGCTTTGAAAGTAGATAAGTCCCCAGGTCCGGATGAAAAGCATCGCTGGCTGTTGAACGAAGTAAAAGAGGAAATAGCAGAGGCCTTGACCATCATTTTCCAGTCCTCTTTGGATCTGGGCATGGTGCCGGAGGATTGGAGGACTGCTAATGTAGTACCCTTGTTTAAGAAGGGAGAAAGAGATAGTCCGAGTAATTACAGGCCCGTCAGCCTAATCTCAGCGGTGGAAAAATTACTGGAAAAAATCCTGAAAGACAGGATAAGTCTGCATTTGTAAAAGCAAGGATTAATTAGGAACAGTCAGCACGGATTTGTTTAGGGAAGATTGTGTTTGGCTAACCTGATTGAATTTTTTGAGGAGGTAACCAAGAGGGTCGATGAGGGTAATGGTATGATGTAGTGTATATGGACTTTAGCAAAGCTTTTGTTAAGGTCCCACATGGTAGACTGGTCATGAAGGTTAAAGCCCATGGGATCCAGGGCAAAGTGGCAAGTTGGATCCAAAATTGGCTCAGGGGCAGGAAGCAAAGGGTAATGGTTGATGGGTGTTTTTGTGACTGGAAGGATGTTTCCAGTGGGGTTCCGCAGGGCTCAGTACTGGGTCCCTTGATTTTTGTGGTATATATCTATATCGATTTAGATTTGAGTATAGGGAGTATGATTAAAATGCCTGCCGATGACACTAAAATTGGCTGTGTGGTTGATAATGAAGAGAAAAGTCATGGGCTGCAGGAAGATATCAATCTACTGGTCAGGTGGACAGAGCAGTGGCAAATGGAATTTAATTCAGAGAAAAGTGAGGTGATGCACTTTTGGAGGGCTAATAAGGAAAGGGTATAAACATTAAGTGGTAGACCACTTAATAGTGTAGAGGAACAAAGGGACCTTGGAGTGTTTTTCCACAGATCCCTGAAAGTAGCAGGCCAGTTGGATAAGGTGGTAAAGAAGACATATGGAGTGCTTGCCTTTATTGGCCGAGGCATAGAATATCCTTGCTACTGGACCAAGACCTATCTCTGTCAAGCCCCGTGTGGTGGCTGGTGTGCAACGGCCACCCCACGTTAAAAAAATCCACACACAGGCATCTTCCACCTTTCAAGATTTAGTTCGGACCTGGAAATTTAGGTCCTTCATTGAAATACCGTGAACTTTTTGACGTGGAAGTAAGTCATCCTCGATTCGAGGGACTGCCTATGATGATGAGAATATAAGAGCAGGGAGGTTATGCTTAAATTGTATAATACTTTGGTTAGGCCACAGAGGGAGTACTGCGTGCAGTTCTGGTCGCTGTATTATAGGAAGGAAGTGATTGCACTAGAGAGGGTGCAGAGGAGATTTACTAGGATGCTGCCTGGAATGGAGAACCTTAGTTATGAGGACAGATTGGATAGGCTGGGTTTGTTCTCAGTGGAATAGAGGAGGTTGAGAGGTGACCTTATTGAGGTGTACAAAATATTGAGGGGCCTGGACATAGTGGAGAGTAAGGGCCTATTTCCATTGGTGGAGGGGTATATTACGAGGAGGCATAGTTTTAAGGTGGTTGGTGGAAGGTTTTGAGGGGGGGCTTCATTACGCAGAGGGTTGTAGGGATCTGGAACTCACTGCCTGGAGCTGGTAATTGGAATTAGACTGGATAACCTCTTGTTGGCCGGCGCAGATATAATGGTAAGTACTGCAGGGAATCGAATACGACCAGGGTGATCTCCTGGACTAGTTTCGATCGCCTGGATGGGCCGGAGAGGAATTTTCCCAGATGTTTTTCTCCCAAAATTGGCCTGGGTTTTTATCTGGTTTTTGCCTCTCCCAGGAGATCACATGGCTCCGGTTGGGGTGGAGTGTAGAATGTTTCAGTATAAGGGGTGTCGCAGTTGTGTGAGGCGGACTGGTTGGACCGGATGCTCTTTACCTTTCCGCCATTGTTCATTGTTCATTGGTTTATATGCAACCTTCAGGGCTGCTGACCGAGGGCCGTGCGGCTCTTTGTCGGCCGGCGCGGACACGATGGGCCAAATGGCCTCTTTTCTGCGCTTTTAATATCTATGTTTCTATCAGTGAGCCTGGACCAAGGGGTCATTCTCCATCAGTGAGCCTAGAATATGCGATAGCGGCCTTTCCATTTATTGGGGAGGGTCTTGTTCCCTGATGTTCACACACCTGCAATTTGTGACAGGGGGGTCACCGGACAGTGTTCAGGAACGGGAATCCTGGCTGCCTCCTCCACCAAGGTCAACTGTGCATGGACCCATCCCAGTTCTTATACTTCAGGTCAAGACTAAAGGCAATACAGACATGAATTTATAAAAGGCCTTCTCATGTCTATCAGAATATGCCAGAGTTCTTCACCTGCAATGAAGCAGTCAGTACCATATTGTAGACAAATGTGACAACCATTGTGTGCACAGAAAGATCCCACAAGTAGTAATTCAGTGAACTACCAGTTAATCTGCTTGTATCAATGTTGATTGAGGGAGGACTTTTGCATAAGACACTGGGGCATCCTGGACCGGCAGATCAGGCACACAAAGCTCACTATAATGTCTCATCCAAAATACATTTATCAACCGAACCACTGGGTGGGTACACACCTTCTGCTGAAGATTAGCCTTCATTGGTAAGGATCATTGGATATATTCAAGAGGGAGTTAGATGTGGCCCTTACGGCTAAAGGGATCAAGGGGTATGGAGAGAAAGCAGGAAAGGGGTACTGAGGTGAATGATCAGCCATGATCTTATTGAATGGTGGTGCAGGCTCGAAAGGGCCGAAAGGCCTACTCTTGCACCGATTTTCTATGTTTCTATGATATTGGCTCAGCTACCAATCGGTCACAAACATATCCAGCCGGAGACCAGAAGGAATTTTGAGGAACAAATTCTTCAGCACATCAGAAAGTCAGCACCGCACTGTCCAGATCTTGAGCTGGTCACTGGCTAAATCACAACCTGATGTTAGAAAACGCCTTTAAAGTGAATGCGGTCTTGAGCAATACTCAGTCCTTCAACACGAATCGGTGACACTCTAACGCCAGCCAGCACCATGGTATTTAATAACTAATAGGTATTCAGCCAATTGTTCCCTCCAGAATGTCTGCTCGCTTATGAACACGGCCTTTGCCACTTTACCCAGAGAAGGTAGCTGGTTATTGGGGGAGGTGTCCTCCAGTCACTCTGGATAGAGGTAGGTCTAAAGGGAGGGAACAATTAATTTTTCCTACCAAAGTGGATAACTTCACATTTATCCACATTATACTGCATCTGCCATGTGTTTGCCCACTCACTCAACCTATCTAAATCGCCTTGTAGCGTCTTTACATCCTCCTCACAACTCACAATCCCACCTCGTGTTGTGTCGTCAGCAAACTTGGAAATATTACATTTGGTTCCTTCATCCAAATTATTTTTTATGTATATATATATATATAGTGTGTGTGTGTGTGTATATATATATATATATATATATATAATATGTGTGTCTGTGTGTATATATATATAATATGTGTATGTGTGTACGTATATATATGTGTACCCCATTAGTCACTGCCTGCCACCCCGAAAAAGACCCGTTTATTCCTACTCTCTGTTTCCTGTCAATTAACCAATTTTCAATCCATGCCAGTATATTACCCCCAATCCTATGTGCTTTAATTTTGCACACTAACCTCTTATGTGGGACTTTATCAAAGGCCTTCTGAAAATCCAAATACACGACATCCACTGGTTCTCCCTCATCTATTCCATCAATTACATCTTCAAAAAACTCCAGTACGTTTTTCAAACACGATTTTCCTTTCATGTTGACTTTGTTTAATCGTGTTGATGTTATCCAAGTGTGCCGTTATCACATCCTTTATAATAGACTCTAGCATTTTCCCTACCACTGATGTTAGGCTAAATAGTTCCCTGTTTTCTCTCTCCCTCCTTTTTTAAATAGTGGGGTTACATTCACCACCCTCCAACCTGCAGGAACTGTTCCATAATCTATAGAATTTTGGAAGATGAATGCATCCACTATTTCCATGGCTACCTCTTTTAGTCCTCTGGGATGCAGATTATCAGGCCCCGGGGACTTATCGGCCCTCAGTCCCAGCTCTATTTTCTTATTAATAATTATTTCCTTTAATTCCTCTTGCTCACTAGACCCTTGGTTCCCTAACAATTCTGGGACGTTATTTGTGTCCTCTTCCATGAAGACAGAACCAAAGTATTTATTTAATTGTTCTGCCATTTCCTTGTCCCCCGTTATAAATTCTCCCATTTCTGACTGTAAAGGACCTACATTTGTTTTCACTAATTTTTTATTTTTACATACTTGTAGAAAATTTTGCAGTCGTTTTTTATGTTCCTTGCAGTTTTCCTCTCATACTCTATTTTTCCCCTCTTAATCAATCTCTTGGTCCTTTTTTGCTGAATTCTAAACTGCTCCCAATCCTCACGCTTGCTACTTTTTCTGACAACTTTGTATAACTCCTCTTTGGATCTAATACTATCCTTACTTTCTTTTGTTAGCCATGGTTGGGCCACTTTTCTTTTTGTGTTTTTGTGCCAGAAAGGAATGTATAACTGTTGCAATTCATGCATTCATAGAAACATAGAAACATAGAAAATGAGTGCAGGAGTAGGCCATTCGGCCCTTCGAGCCTGCACCGCCATTCAATGAGTTCATGGCTGAACATGCAACTTCAGTACCCCATTCCTGCTTTCTCGCCATACCCCTTGATCCCCCTAGTAGTAAAGACTACATCTAACTCCTTTTTGAATATATTTAGTGAATTGGCCTCAACAACTTTCTGTGGTAGAGAATTCCACAGGTTCACCACTCTCTGGGTGAAGAAGTTTCTCCTCATCTCGGTCCTAAATGGCTTACCCCTTATCCTTAGACTGTGACCCCTGGTTCTGGACTTCCCCAACATTGGGAACATTCTTCCTGCATCTAACCTGTCTAAACCCGTCAGAATTTTAAACGTTTCTATGCGATCCCCTCTCATTCTTCTGAACTCCAGTGAATACAAGCTCAGTTGATCTAGTCTTTCTTGATTTGTCAGTCCCGCCATCCCGGGAATCAGTCTGGTGAACCTTTGCTGCACTCCCTCAATAGCAAGAATGTTCTTACTCAAGTTAGGAGACCAAAACTGTACACAATCTCCAGGTGTGGCCTCACTAAGGCCTTGTACAACTGTAGTAACACCTCCCTGCTCCTGTACTCAAATCCCCTCGCTATGAAGGCCAACATGCCATTTGCTTTCTTAACCGCCTGCTGTACCTGCATGCCAACCTTCAATGACTGATGTACCCTGATACCCAGGTCTCGTTGCACCTCCCCTTTTCCTAATCTGTCACCATTCAGATAATAGTCTGTCTCTCTGTTTTTACCACCAAAGTGGATAACCTCACATTTATCCACATTATACATCATCTGCCATGCATTTGCCCACTCACCTAACCTATCCAAGTCACTCTTTCCAAGTTACCCAGAGAGTGGTGAGAATGTGGACCCCACTACAACAGGGTGTGCTTGAAGCAAATAGTATCGATGCATTTAAGGGGAAGCTGGATAAACACATGAGGGAGAAGGGAATAGAAAGATATGGTGATAGGGTGAGCTGAGAAAAGACTGGAGAAGGCTCGAGTGGAGCATAAACACTGGCATGGACTGGTTGGGCAGAATGGCCTGTTTCTGTGCCGTATAACCAACGTATCCCATACCTGGCTCAACATCAATCACCATACCTGGCTCAACCGTATCAAACTCCCCTCTACCAAAATCACTCATTATTCGGGCATCATCCTGGAGAGCAAACATAACACAGTTTCTTTTCTCTATACTAACCTGTTGCTTAATCCCCTCCCCACTGTACCCTGAACCCTCCCTCCGACAAATGGGATCAGCTCATGGATTTCTTCATGACCAAGATACAGACCATCTATTCAGCTGCTCCTGTGGCTTTTACTCTTCTTGCCCCTGAACCCACACCTCCCTCTTACCCTCGCCCTGCACCATCTATCCCCATGCCCTTTCTGATCTCATCCATCAACTCTACATCCTGCCCCCTTGACTCTTTTCTCCTACTACCCAGCTTTCCTTCCTGGCCCCAATGCCACAAAATGGCAACGATTCCCTATCCTCGAGTACTATGCCCTCCCTTTTAAAATCACAATCATACAACATTACAGCAAGGCAGGAGGCCATTTTGGCCAATCGTGTCCGTGCCGGCCGACCAAGAGCCGTCCAACCTAATCCCACTTTCCAGCCCTCGGTCTGTAGCCCTGTAGGTTACGGCACTTCAGGTGCACATCCAGGTACTCTTTAAATGTGGTGAGGGTTTCTGCCTCTACCACCCTTTCATGCAGTGAGTTCCAGACCCCCACCACACTCTGGGTGAAGAAATTTCCACTCAAAAATCCCCTCTGAACCTTCAATGTCCCCTGGTTATTGATCCCTCTGCTAATGGAAATAGGTCCTTCCTATCGACTCTACCTAGCGGAAAGAGCGTGTGGTAAACCAGTCCCACCCTCCCCTTCCCTCAACTACTCTCTGTCCCACCTGTGACAGGGACTGTGGTTCTCGTATTGGACTGTTCAGTCACCTAAGGACTCATTTTAAGAGTGGTCTTCCTCGATTCCGAGGATGCCTACGATGATGATGACCTAGGCCCCTCATAATTTTATACACCTCAATTAAGTCTCACCTCAGCCTCCTCTGTTCCAAAGGAAACAGCCCCAGCCTATCCAGTCTTTCCCCATAGCTAAACTTCCCCAGTCCTGGCTCATCCTCTTAAATCCCCTCTGTACCCTCTCTAGTGCAATCACAACTTTCCTGTAATGTGGTGACCAGAACTGCACGCAGTACTCTAGCTGTGGCCGAACCAGTGTTTTATACAGTTCAAGCATAACCTCCCTGCTCTTGTATTCTCTGCCTCGGCTAATAAAGCGTAGTATCCTATGTGCCTTCTTAACTAAAGGGTACAATTCATGAGCAGAGAAACTTGGGAGTATATGAACACAAATTGGCAGGGCAGGTTGAGAAAGTGGTTAAAAAATTCATATGGGATCCTGGGCTTCATAAATTAGAACATAAGAATATAAGAAATAGGAGCAGGAGTTGGCCATTGGGCCCCTCGAGCCTGCTCCGCCATTTAATAAGATCGTGGCTGATCCGATCATGGACTCGGCTCCACTTCCCTGCCCTCTCCCCATAAGAACATAAGAATTAGGAACAGGAGTAGGCCATCTAGCCCCTCGAGCCTGTTCCGCCATTCAATAAGATCATGGCTGATCTGGCCGTGGACTCAGCTCCACTATAACCCTGAACCCTTTATCGCTCAAAAATCTGTCTATCTCCCCCTTAAATATATTCAATGTCCCAGCCTCCACAGATCTCTGGGGCAGAGAATTCTACAGATTTACAACCCTCAGAGAGAAGAAATTTCTCCTCCTTGGTGGAGCAGGCTCGAGGGACCAGGTGGCCTACTCCTGCTCCTATTTCTTATATTCTTAAATCCATGCTGACTGTCCTTGATTAATCTATGCCTTTCTAAATGATAATTAACACTGTCCCTCAGAATTTGTTCCAATAATTTTCCCACCGCCCAGGTTAGGCTGACTGGCCTGTAATTATTCGGTCTGTCACTTTCTCCCCTTTTTAAACAGTGGTGGAACATTAGCAGTCCTCCGACACCACATCTGTAGCCAGAGAGGATTGGAAAATGATAGTCAGAACCTCCGTTATTTCCTCCCTTGTTTCTCTCAACAGCCAGAGATACATTTCATCCGGGTCTGGGGATTTAAGAACATAAGAAATAGGAGCAGGAGTAGCACATTCGGCCCCTCGAACCTGCTCTGCCATTCAATAAGATCCTGGCTGATCTTCGACCTCAACTCCACTTTCCCGCACTATTCCCATATCCCTTGATTCCCTTAATAGCCAAAGAGACTACTGTCAAAGATGCTAAACCCCTTAATACTTCCTCTCTGACTATGTTTATCTCGGCTAATATTTCACACTCCTCCTCAACTATGATGTCTGCATCACCCCTCTCTTTTGTGAAGACAGACACAAAGTATTCGTTAAGAACCATACCCACATCTTCCGCCTCCACACCTGTTACCTGCTTTAGTCTATAATAGGCCCTGTACATACTTTAGTTATCCTTTTGTTCTTTAGGTATTTATAAAACATCTTTGAGTTTTCCTCGATGTTACTTGCTCTTTGTTCCTGCCTTCTCTTTGCTTTCCTTATTTCCTTTTTAATTTTACCTCTTTCTCGACTCCTCTCGGCTTTCTGCAGTATTTAGTTCTCGGTACCTCGTTTGCCTTCTCTTACCGTGTATGCCAGTTGACATCCAGGGTGTTAGGGATGCAATAACTCGATAGACTGAATACTGTAAACTAACACAGGTACAAACCTGGCTCTGCTTTATTAGGGCCCAAAGTGATCACATTACAAGATGGCTTGCCTTTTATAGAAACATAGAAACATAGAAATTTACAGCGCAGAAGGAGGCCATTTCGGCCCATCGTGTCCGCGCCGGCCGACAAAGATCCGCACGGCCCTCGGTCAGCAGCCCTGAAGGTTACATATAAACCTATCAACAATGAACAATGGCGGACAGGTAAAGAGCACCCAGCCCAACCAGTCCGCCCCACACAACTGCGACACCCCTTACACTGAAACATTCTACACTCCACCCCAACCGGAGCCATGGGATCTCCTGGGAGAGGCAAAAACCAGATCAAAACCCAGGCCAATTTAGGGAGAAAAAAATCTGGGAAAACTCCTCTCCGACCCATCCAGGCGATCGACACTAATCCAGGAGATCACCCTGGCCGTATTCGATTCCCTGCAGTACTTACCATTATATCTGCGCCGTCCAACAAAAGGTTATCCAGTCTAATCCCAATTACCAGCTCTGGGTCCGTATCCCTGCAGGTTACGGCACTTCAAGCCCCCATCCTACCATCTCTTAAATGTGGTTTGGGAATCCCACCCTTTTTCTCTGTGGGAATATATTTGATCTGAACCCTCACTATCTCCTCCTTTATTGCTTCCCAATGCTCTGACATTGATTTATCTTCAAGTAGCTGTTTCCAGTCCACTTTTGCTAAATCACATGCCAGTCATTGTCCCCTCAAAAATCCCACCCTCGACCCATTCTCACGAACTACCATTCCACCACCAATTGCCTTTTTACCTCTCAAGTCCTTCAATCTTTCGATCTTATCGAAACATATAAGATTATGAGGGGGCTCGACAAGGTGGATGCAGAGAGGATGTTTCCACTGATGGGGGAGACTAGAACTAGAGGGCATAAGCTTAGAATAAGGGGTCGCCCATGTAAAACTGAGATGAGGAGGAATTACATCTCTCAGAGGGTTGTAAATCTGTGGAATTCGCTGCCTCAGAGAGCTGTGGAAGCTGGGACATTGAATAAATTTAAGACCGAGATAGACAGTATCTTAACCGATAAGGGAGTAAGGGGTTATGGGGAGCAGGCAGGGAAGTCTCCAGTCATCTTAGGTAACCCTTGCCACTGGACCAAGACCTAGCTCTGTCAAGCCCCGTGTGGTGGCTGGTGTACAACGGCCACCTCATGTTAAAACAATCCACCCACAGGCATCTTCCACCCTTCAGCATGTATTTTTGGACCTTCATTGAAACGCCTGTGAACTCATCCTTTGTTGGCGTGGAAGCAAGTCATCCTCGTTTCGAGGGACTGCCCTATGATGATGATGGACCTGAGTCCATGATCGGATCAGCCATGATCGTATTAAATGGCGGAGCAGGCTCGAGGGACCGTATGGCCGACTCCTGCTCCTATTTCTTATGTTCTGATGTTCTAATGTTTTCTCACCAATTAGATCCATGCCCACCTCTCCTGCACTCTGTTTAAATCCCTCCAAATAGGTTTCTGTCCCTTCTGCAGCACGGAGTGACTCGCTGATAATCAGAAGGTAAGAAATAGGAGCAGGAGTCGGCCATTCGGCCCCTCGAGCCGGCTCCGCCATTCAGTAAGATCCTGGCTGATCTTCGACCTCAACTCCACTTTCCCGCCCCATCTCCAAATCCCTTGATTCTCCATGACTCCAAAAATCTATCTCGGCCTTGAATATATTCAGAGACTCAGCATCCACAGCCCTCTGGGGCAGAGAATTCCCAACCCTCTGAGTGAAGAAATTCCTCCTCAGCTCAGCCTTAAATGGCTGACCCCTTATCCTGAGACTGTGACCCCTGGTTCCAGACTCTCCAGATTGGGGGAAAAAAACTCTCAGCCTCTACTCTGTCAATCCACTTCAGAATCTTGTTTGTTTCAATGAGATCATCTCTCATTCTTCTAAACTCCAGAGAGTATGGTCCCATTCTACACAATCGCTTCTCATAAGACAGCTCTCTCATCCCAGGGATCAATCCAGTGAACCTCCATTGTACTGCCTCCAAGGCAAGTATATCCTTCCTTAGATAAGGAGACCGAAACTGCCCCGTACTCCAGGTGTGGTCTCACCAGGGCCCCGTGCAATTGTATCAAGGCTTTCCTATTCTTTTACCCAACCCTTTGTAATAAAGGACAGCGTGCCATTTGCCTTCCTTATTGCTTGCTGTGTACCTGCATGCTCGCTTTCTGTGTTTCCTGTACAAGCACACCCAAATCTCTCTGAACACCAACATTTAAAAGTTTCTCACCATTTAAAAAAAAAGATTCTGTTTTTCTATTCTTCCTACCAAAGTGACTAACCTCACATTTCCCTACATTATACTCCATCTGCCACCTCACTGCCCACTCACTCAGTCTATCTATATCCCTTTGCAGACACTTTGTGTTCTCCTCACAGCTTACCGTCCCACCTTTGTATCGTCAGCAAACATAGATACATTACCCTCGGTCCCTTCATCTCGGTCATTAATATAGATTGTAAATAGCTGAGGCCCCAGCACTGATCCTTAGGGCACCCCACTAATTACAGCCTGCCAATCTGAAAATTACCCATTTATCCTGACTGTTTTCTGACTGTTAACCAATCCTCTACCCATGCTAATATATTATCTCCAACCCCATGAGCCCTTATCTTGTGTAATAACCTTTTATGTGACACCTTAGCGAATGCCTTTTGCAAATCAAAATACTCATCCACTGGTTCCCCTTTATCTACCCTGCTAGTTGCATCCTCAAAGCTCGAATAAATTTGTCAAACACGATCTCCCTTTCATCAAACCATGTTGACTCTGCCTAATCATGTTATGGTTTCCATATTTCCGAAAGGATATACTTGTTTTGGAGGCAGTTCAGAGAAGGTTCACTAGGTTGATTCTGGAGATGAGCTCAAAGGCGTGCAGGTGGAGGGGAAGTGGGCGACCACCAGACGTAGTAAGTGTGCTAGGCAGGTAGCGCAGGAGTCCCCACCGTGAGTCCATCTCGCTTTCAAACCGATATTCACTTCTGAGTATCAGTGGGGACGATGGTGCCTCTGGGGAGTGCAGCCAGAGCCAATTCCAAGGCACCACGGGTGGCCCAGCTGCACAGGGAGGAGGGACGAGGAGCAAAAGAGCCCTAGTGATAGGGGGTTCTATAGTTAGGGGAACAGACAGGCGTTTCTGCGGCCGTAGACGTGACTCCTGAATGGTTTTGTGCCTCCCTGGTGGCAGGGTCAAGGAAGTCACAGAGCGGACGCTGGGTATCCTGGGGGCAGGGCAGGGGGCGGGGGTGGGGCGGAGGGTAAACAGCTAGAGGTCGTGGTCCATATCGGGACCAATGACATGGGTAAAATGAGGGATGAGGTCCTACAGGCAGAATTCAGTGAGCTAGGAAGAAAATTAAAGGGTAGGACCTCAAAGGTGGTAATCTCCGGGTTACTCCCGGTGCCACGTGCTAATGGGTACAAGAATAGAAGGATAGAGAGGATGAACACGTGGCTGGAGAGTTGGTGTAGGAGGGAGGGTTTTAAATTCTTGAGGCATTGGGACCGCTTCTGAGGGAGATGGGATCTGTACAAACCGGACAGGTTGTACCTCAACAGGGCCGGGACCAATATCCTCGCAGGGAGTTTTGCTAGTGCTGTTGGGGAGAGTTTAAACTGGCTTGGCAGGGGGATGGGAACCTGAGAGCTAATTCAATAGGGAAGGAAATAAAGCAGAAATTGGATAGCAAGAATTTAGAAAGTGAATCTGTAAGACAGAGGAAACAGGGCTCAGTATGTAGTAAACAAGGAGGTCTTCCTGTGCTGAATGATACATACTTTAATGCAAGGAGTATAACGAATAAGGTGGATGAGCTAAGAGCACAAGTAGACACTTGGGAGTATGACATTATAGCCATTACAGGGACATGGCTGAAAGAGGGGCAGGTTTGGCAGCTCAATATTCCTGGTTACAGGATATTGTGTTCCTAACACAGATGAGACTACACACAGGGAGGTTAAAGTAACAGTGACCTCAGTCTTTATTAAGACACTCCAGAGTGAGGAACAGGCCTTAGGGGCCGGCCTATATACAGTGCTCCCAAGGGATGCTGGGATCCCTTGGGACTTCAGGGGATGAGCTCCCTGGTGGCAGAACATGGGAGTGCATGCTTTACAGATACACAACATCACTCCCCCCGCCCCCACAAAGTCAAAGTGAAAACTATTTACAAGGTGAGGCGGTCAGGAGCCTTTCTTTCCCTGGTGGACCGCCTCGGTACAAATGTCTGTTCTGGTGTGTTGGCTGTGCCCTCGCTGAGCTTGTGTGATGTTGGCCCTGCAGGGCTGCTGGGTGAGCCTGGCCTTGCTGGGCTGTTGGGCGTGATGGGTTCGATTTCCTGGTCCGGGGTGGTGTCGTTGATCCTTTGGGTGTGTGTCGTGGGCTCGAAAAAGGTGGTGTCTGCTGTGGGTTGTTCAGGGCAGTCTGTGAACCGCAGCCTCGTTTGGTCCAGGTGCTTTCTGTAAATGTGTCCATTGTCTAGTTTGACTACAAACACCCTACTCCCTTCTTTAGCTACCACCGTGCCCGCGATCCACTTGGGACCATGTCCACAGTTTAGCACGTACACAGGGTCATTCAGATCAATTTCCCGTGACACAGTGGTGCGACCATCGTTTACATTTTGTTGCTGCCGCCTGCTCTTTACCTGATCATGCAGGTTGGGGTGAACCAGCGAGAGTCTGGTTTTAAGTGTCCTTTTCATGAGTAGCTCAGCCGGGGGCATCCCTGTGAGGGAGTGAGGTCTCGTGCGGTAGCTGAGCAGTACTCGGGACAGGCGGATTTGGAGTGAGCCTTCTGTGACACGTTTAAGGCTCTGTTTGATTGTTTGTACTGCCCGCTCTGCCTGCCCATTGGAGGCTGGTTTAAACGGGGCCGAGGTGACCTGTTTGATCCCATTGCGGGTCATGAATTCTTTAAATTCGGCACTGGTGAAACATGGCCCGTTGTCACTGACCAGTATGTCAGGCAGGCCGTGGGTGGCAAACATGGCCCTCAGGCTTTCAATGGTGGCGGTGGCGGTGCTTCCCGACATTATTTCATATTCAATCCATTTTGAAAAAGCACCCACCACCACCAGGAACATTTTACCGAGAAACGGGCCCGTATAGTCGACATGGATCCTCGACCGTGGTCTGGAGGGTCAGGACCACAAACTTAGTGGTGCCTCTCTGGGCGCGTTGCTCAACTGAGCACACACGCTGCATTGCCGTACACAGGACTCTAAGTCAGAGTCGATACCGGGCCACCACACGTGGGATCTGGCTATCGCTTTCATCATTACTATACCCGGGTGTGTGCTGTGGAGATCTGAGATGAATGTCTCCCTGCCCTTTTTGGGTAGCACTACGCGGTTACCCCACAACAGACAGTCTGCCTGAATGGACAGCTCATCCTTTCGCCGCTGGAACGGCTTGATTAGCTCTTGCATTTCAACGGAGATGCTGGCCCAGCTCCCATGCAGTACACAGTTTTTTACTAGGGACAGCAGAGGATCTTGGCTGGTCCAAGTCCTAATCTGGCGGGCTGTGACAGGTGATTTATCATTTTCAAACACTTCCATGACCATCAACAAGTCTGCGGGCTGCGCCACCATCAACAAGTTTGCAGGCTGCGCCATTTCCACCCCCGTGGTGGGCAATGGTAGCCGACTGAGAGCATCCGCACAGTTCTCGGTGCCTGGCCTGTGGCGGATGGTATAGTTATATGCTGATAGCATGAGTGCCCACCTTTGTATGCGGGCTGAGGCATTAGTATTTATCCCCTTGTTTTCAGCGAACAGGGATGTGAGGGGCTTGTGATCGGTTTCCAGCTCAAATTTGAGGCCAAACAGGTACTGATGCATTTTCTTTACCCCTAACACACACACTAATGCCTCTTTCTCAATCATGCTGAAGGCCCTCTCGGCCTTAGACAAGCTCCTGGAGGCATAGGCGACAGGTTGCAACTTCCCCGCAACATTAGCTTGTTGTAATACACACCCGACTCCGTACAACGACGCATCACATGCTAGCACAAGTCTTTTACACGGGTTATACAATACAAGCAGCTTGTTGGAGCATAAAATGTTTCTGGCTTTCTCAAAAGCAATTACTTGGTCTTCCCCATACCCAGTTCTCACCTTTACGCAATAACACATGTAGCGGCTCTAAGAGGGTGCTTAACCCCGGTAGGAAGTTACCAAAATAGTTGAGGAGTCCCAGGAATGACCGCAGCTCCGTGACGTTCTGTGGCCTGGGCACGCTCCTGATAGCCTCTATCTTGGCGTCTGTGGGCCGAATGCCATCCGCCACGATCTTTCTCCCCAAAAACTCCACTTCTGTTGCCATGAAGACGCATTTTAACCTCTTCAGCCGCAGCCCTACACGATCCAGCCGCTGGAGGACCTCCTCCAGGTTTTGTAGGGGCTCGCCCGTGTCCCGACCCGTGACCAATATGTCGTCCTGAGAAACCACCGTGTGTGGTACCGACTTGAGTAGGCTCTCCATGTTTCTCTGCAAGATCGCTGCAACCGACCGAATTCCAAACGGGCATCTGTTGTAGATGAACAGTCCCTTGTGCGTGTTGATGCAGGTGAGGCCCTTCGAAGACTCCTCCAGCTCCTGCGTCATGTAGGCCGAAGTCAGGTCGAGCTTGGCGAACGTCTTGCCTCCTGCCAGTGTCGCAAATAGGTCGTCTGCCTTAGGTAGCAGGTATTGGTCCTGTAGCGGGAAACGATTAATAGTTACTTTATAATCGGCGCAAATCCTGACCGTGCCATCACTTTTGAGTACTGAAACAATCGGGCTGGCCCACTCGCTCAATTCCACTGGGGAGATGATGCCCTCGCGTTGCAGCCTGTCCAGCTCGATTTCCACTCTCTCCCTCATCATGTGAGGTACCGCTCGTGCCTTGTGGTGAATGGGTCGTACCTCTGGGACCAAGTGGATCTGCACCTTCGCCCCGGAAAAGTTTCCAATGCCTGAATCAAAAAGGGAAGGAAATTTGTTCAGAACCTGGGTACATGAGACCTCATTGACATGTGATAGCGCTCGGATGTCATCCCAGTTCCAGCAGATTTTGGCAGCCAGCTCCATCCAAGCAGTGTGGGACCATCGCCCGGGACAATCCAGAGTGGCAGTTCGTGCACATAGAAACATAGAAAATAGGTGCAGGAGTAGGCCATTCGGCCCTTCAAGCCTGCACCGCCATTCAATGAGTTCATGGCTGAACATGCAACTTCAGTACCCCATTCCTGCTTTCTCGCCATACCCCTTGATCCCCCTTGTTGTAAGGACTACATCTAACTCCTTTTTGAATATATTTAGTGAATTGGCCTCAACAACTTTCTGTGGTAGAGAATTCCACAGGTTCACCACCCTCTGGGTGAAGAAGTTTCTCCTCATCTCGGTCCTAAATGGCTTACCCCTTATCCTTAGACTGTGACCCCTGGTTCTGGACTTCCCCAACATTGGGAACATTCTTCCTGCATCTAACTTGTCGAAACCCATCAGAATTTTAAACGTTTCTATGAGATCCCCTCTCATTCATCTGAACTCCAGTGAATACAAGCCCAGTTGATCTAGTCTTTCTTGATATGTCAGTCCCGCCATCCCGGGAATCAGTCTGGTGAACTTTCGCTGCACTCCCTCAATAGCAAGAATGGCCTTCCTCAAGTTAGGAGACCAAAACTGTACACAATACGCCAGGTGTGGCCTCACCAAGGCCCTGTACAACTGTAGCAACACCTCTCTGCCCCTGTACTCAAATCCCCTCGCTATGAAGGCCAACATGCCATTTGCTTTCTTAACAGCCTGCTGTACCTGCATGCCAACCTTCAATGACTGATGTATCATGACACCCAGGTCTCGTTGCACCTCCCCTTTTCCTAATCTGTCACCATTCAGATAATAGTCTGTCTCTCTGTTTTTACTACCAAAGTGGATAACCTCACATTTATCCACATTATACTTCATCTGCCATGCATTTGCCCACTCACCTAACCTATCCAAGTCACTCTGCAGCCTCATAGCATCCTCCTCGCAGCTCACACTGCCACCCAACTTAGTGTCATCTGCAAATTTGGAGATACTACATTTAATCCCCTCGTGTAAATCATTAATGTACAATGTAAACAGCTGGGGCCCCAGCCCAGAACCTTGCGGTACCCCACTAGTCACTGCCTGCCATTCTGAAAAGTACCTATTTACTCCTACTCTTTGCTTCCTGTCTGACAACCAGTTCTCAATCCATGTCAGCACACTACCCCTAATCCCATGTGTTTTAACTTTGCACATGAATCTCTTGTGTGGGACCTTGTCGAAAGTCTTCTGAAAGTCCAAATATACCACTTCAACTGGTTCTCCCTTGTCCACTCTGCTGGAAACATCCTCAAAAAATTCCAGAAGATTTGTCAAGCATGATTTCCCTTTCACAAATCCATGCTGACTTGGACCTATCATGTCACCTCTTTCCAAATGCACTGCTATGACATCCTTAATAATTGATTCCATCATTTTACGCACTACTGATGTCAGGCTGACCGGTCTATAATTCCCTGTTTTCTCTCTCCCTCCTTTTTTAAAAAGTGGGGTTACATTGGCTACCCTCCACTCCAGAGGAACTGATCCAGAGTCGATGGAATGTTGGAAAATGACTGTCAATGCATCCGCTATTTCCAAGGCCACCTCCTTAAGTACTCTGGGATGCAGTCCATCAGGCCCTGGGGATTTATCGGCCTTCAATCCCATCAATTTCCCGTGTCCTCGTAGGTGACCTTGACCATGGCGCTGCCCAGGACAGTGATAAGCTCTTTGGTGTATGTTCTCAGTTTCGTGTGGATGGGGCTCAGGGCTGGTCTGAATGCCTTGTTGCACCACAGTCTCTCAAACATCTTTTTACTCATGATGGATTGGCTAGCGCAAGTGTCCAGTTCCATGGCTACGGGTAAGCCATTCAATTTTACGTTTAGCATTATAGGTGGACATTTCATCGAAAATGTGTATATCCCGTGTCCTTCAGCATCTGCCTCCTCTCTCTGAGGCTTGAAATTGCTTTGATCCACCATGGACCGATCTTCCTCTGTCATGTGGTGGTTAGCAGGTTTTGCAGAGCTTGCAACTCGTCTGCAAGCTCGTTGGAGGTGCTCCATTGTTCCACAGCTCTTGCAAACATACCCTTTGAAGCAGCATGAATAAGCTGAATGGAAGCCTCCACAACGCCAACAAGGTGTGAATTGCCTTGCATTCATCCTTTGTTGGGGTCTCTGAGTCATCTGGGTCACATGAGGCCTGCTGGCAGTTGCAGACTCGTGGGTTCTGCCCTGTACATTTCTGCTCGCAAACACAGTTCCAGTTAATTTATGAACATTGCTAGCACTTGTGTGCTGAGAGATTTATTTGGTGTTATCACTGGTGGACATAAACACCTGTGCTATCGCAATGGCCTTACTGAGGGTCCGTGTCTCTCCAGTCAAAAGTTTTCGTCGGATGGTCTCGTGGCCAATGCCCAGTACAAAAACGTCTCTGAGCATTTTCTCCAGGTAGCCATCAAACTCACATTGTCCTGCAAGTCGCCTTAGCTCGGCGATGTAGCTCGCCACTTCCTGACCTTCAGATCACTGGCACGTGTAGAACCGATACCTCGCCATCAGCACGCTCTCCCTCGGGTTAAGATGCTCCCGAACCAGTGTACACAGCTCCTCAGACGACTTATCTGTGGGTTTCACTGGAGCCAGAAAATTCTTCATGAGGCTGTAGGTCAGTGCCCCGCAGACCGTGAGGAGGACCGCTCTCCTTTTTGCAGCGCTTCCTTCTCCGTCCAGCTCGTTGGCTACAAAGTACTGGTCTAGCCGTTCGACAAAGGCTTCCCAGTCCTCACCCTCCAAGAACTTCTCCAGGATGCCCACAGTTTGCTGCATCTTTGCGTTGGACTCGTATTCTTGTCGCCAGTTATTGTGTTCCTAACACAGATGAGACTGCACACAGGGAGGTTAAAGTAACAGTGACCTCAGTCTTTAAAAAGACACTCCAGAGTGAGGAACAGGCCTTAGGGGCCAGCTTTTATACAGCGCTCCCAAGGGATGCTGGGATCCCTTGGGACTTCAGGGGATGAGCTCCCTGGTGGCGGAACATGGGAGTGCATGCTTTACAGATACACAACACGGGATTTTTCGACAAGATAGAGAGGGGGGTAAAAAGACGGGGCAGGGGGGATTGCGGTACTGATTAAAGAAACTATTACAGCGGTGTGGAGGGATGATATGTTAAAGGGATCATCAAATGAGGCAAGATGGGTCGAATTGAAAAATAAAAAAGGGGCGATCACACTGCTGTGGGAGGGAGATTGAGGAGCAAATATGTAGGCAAACTGCTGTGAAGTCTAAAAACCATAGGGTACTAATAGTAGGGGATTTTAACTATCCAAATATTGATTGGGACAAATTTAGTGTGAAGGGTATCGAGGGTGTGGAATTCTTGAAACATAGAAACATAGAAAATAGGTGCAGGAGTAGGCCATTAGGCCCTTCGAGCCTGCACCACCATTCAATAAGATCATGGCTGATCATTCCCTCAGTACCCCTTTCTTGCTTTCTCTCCATACCCCTTGATCTCTTCAGCCGTAAGGGCCATATCTAACTCCCTCCTGAATATATCCAATGAACTGGCATCAACAACTCTCTGCGGTAGGGAATTCCACAGGTTAACAACTCTCTGAGTAAAGAAGTTTTTCCTTATATTGGTCCTAAATGGCTTACCCCTTATCCTTAGACTGTGACCCCTGGTTCTAGAACATTCTTCCTGCGTCGAACCTGTCCAATCCCATCAGAATTTTATATGTTTCTATGGGATCCCCTCTCATTTTTCTAAACTCCAGTGAATACAGGCCCAGTTAATCCAGTCGCTCCTCATATGTCAGTCCTGCCATCCCGGGAATCAGTCTGGTGAACCTTCGCTGCACTCCCTCAATAGCAAGAACGTCCTTCCTCAGATTAGGAGATCAAAACTGAACACAATATTCCAGGTGAGGCCTCACTAAGGCCCTGTACAATTGCAGTAAGACCTCCCTGCTCCTGTACTCAAATCCCCTCGCTATGAAGGCCAACATGCCATTTGCCTTCTTCACTACCTACTGCACCTGCATGCCAACCTTCAATGACTGATATACCATGACACCCAGGTCTCGTTGCACCTCCCCTTTTCCTAATCTGCCACCATTCAGATAATATTCAGCCTTCCTGTTTTTGCCACCAAAGTGGATAACCTCACATTTATCCACATTATACTGCATCTGCCATGCATTTGCCCACTCACCTAATCTGTCCAAGTCACCCTGCAGCCTCTTAGCATCCTCCTCACAGCTCACACTACCACCCAGCTTAGAGTCATCTTAGAGATATTACTCTTAATTCCTTCATCTAAATCATTAATATATATTGTAAATAGCTGGGGTCCCAGCACTGAGCCCTGAGGCACCCCACTAGTCACTGCCTGCCATTCTGAAAAGGACCTGTTTATCCTGACTCTTTGCTTTCTGTCTGCCAACCAGTTCTCTATCCACATCAGTACATTACCCCCAATACCATGTGCTTTAATTTTGCACACCAATCTCTTGTGTGGGACCTTGCCAAAAGCCTTTTGAAAATCCAAATACACCACATCCACTGGTTCTCCCTTGTCCGCTCCACTAGTTACATCCTCAAAAAATTCTAGATTTGTCAAGCATGATTTCCCTTTCATAAATCCATGCTGACTCAGACCACATCCTTCCAGTCACAAAAACATCCATCAACCATTACCCTTTGCTTCCTACATCTTACACATGACCCTCATCGACCCTCTTACCTCCTCAAAAAATTCAGTTAGGTTAGTTAAACACGACCTTCCCTTAACATCCGTGCTAACTGTCCCTAATTAATCCCTGCCTATCCAAATGCAGATTTATCCTGTCTTTCAGGATTTTATCCAATAATTTCCCCACCACTGAGGTTAGGCTGACAGGCCATTAATTACTCAGTCTATCCCTTTCTTTTTCTTAAACAAGGGTACCACGTTAGCAGTCCTCCAATCCTCTGGCACCATGCCCAAATCCAAAGTGGACTGGAAAATGATGGTCCAGGCCTCTGCTATTTCCTCTTCTAGTTTGCTCAACAGCCTGGGATGCATTTCATCCGGGCTTGGGGACTTATCTACTTTCAAAGCTGTTAAACTCCTTAATACTTCCTCTCTTACTATGTTTATTTCATCCAGAATATCACACTCCTCCTCGATAGCAGTATCTGCATTGCCCCTTTCCTTTGTGAAAACAGATGCAAAGTATTCATGAAGAACCCTACCAACATCTTTCGCCTCCACATAAAGATTACCCTCATGGTCTCTACTAGGCCCTGCCCTTTCTTTAGTTACCCTCTTACTCTTAATATATTTATAGAACATCTTAGGGTTTTCCTTAATTTTACTAGCCAAGAATTTCTCGTGCTCTCTCTTAGCATTTCTAATATCCTTTTTAATTATGCTTCTTAACTTTCTATATTCCTTTAAAAATTCTATAGTATTTAACCATTAGTATATGACATAAGCGTCGCTTTTTTTCTTTATCCTTCCCTGTAAGTCCCTAGATACCCAGGGGGCTCTAGAATTGTTATTCCCACCATTTTTCTTTAAGGGCACATGTTTGGCCTGAGCCCTCCAGATCTCCTCCTTGAATGCCTCCCTCTGTTCCGAACTGATTTACTCACAAGTAGCTGTTTCCAGTCCACTGTGGACAAATCACTCCTTAACTTAGCAAAATTAGCTTTTCCCCACTTCGGTACTTTTGTTCCAGGCCTATCCTTGTCCTTATCTATAACCAACGTGAATGTGACTGAATTATGGTCACTAGCACCCAAGTGCTCTCCCACTAATGCCCCTTCAACCTGCCCAGCTTCATTCCCCAAAACTAAATCCAGAACCACCCCCTCTCGTGTTGGGCTTGTTACATACTGACTAAGAAAGTTCTCTTGAATGCATTTCAAGAATTCCGCACCCTCTATACCCTTCACACTAAATTTGTCCCAATCAATATTAGGATAGTTAAAATCCCCTACTATTACTGCTTTATGGTTTTTGGACTTCACAGCAATTTGCCGACATATTTGCTCCTCTATCTCCCTCCCACTGTTTGGGGGTCTATAATACACACCCAGCAGTGTGATCGCCCCTTTTTTATTTTTCAATTCGACCCATCTGACCTCATTTGATGATCCCTCTAATATATAGACCAGTTAGCCTAACATCTGTGGTTGGGAAGATGTTGGAGTCCATTATTAAAGAAACAGTAGCAGGACATTTGGAAAAGCAAAATTCGGTCAGGCAGAGTCAGCATGGATTTATGAAGGGGAAGTCATGTTTGACAAATTTGCTAGAATTCTTTGAGGATGTAACGAACAGGATGGATAAAGGGGAACCAGTGGATGTGGTGTATTTGGACTTTCGGAAGGCATTTCACAAGGTGTCACATAAAAGGTTACTGCACAAGATAAAAGTTGGGGGTAATATATTTGCATGGATAGAGGATTGGCTAACGAACAGAAAACAGAGAGTCGGGATAAATGGTTCATTCTCAGGTTGGCAATCAGTAACCAAGGGGCTGCCGCAGGGATCAGTGCTGGGACCCCAACTATTTACAGTCTATATGAACGACTTGGAAGAAGGGACCAAGTGTAATGTAGCCAAGTTTGTCGACGATACAAAGATGGGAGGAAAAGCAATGTGTGAGGAGAACGCAAAAAATCTGCAAAAGGACACACAGGCTAAGTGAGTGGGCAAAAATTTGGCAGATGGAGTATAATATTGGAAAGTATGAGGTCACTTTGGCAGAAAAAAATCAAAGAGCAAGTTATTATTTAAATGGAGAAAGATTACAAAGTGCCGCAGTACAGCGGGACCTGGGGGTACTTGTGCATGAAACACAAAAGGTTAGTATGCAGGTACAGCAAGTGATCAGGAAGGCCAATGGAATCTTGGGCCTTTATTGCAAAGGGGATGGAGTATAAAAGCAGGGAAGTCTTTCCCTGTACAGGGTATTGGTGAGGCCACACCTGGAATACTGCGTGCAGATTTGGTTTCCATATTTTCGAAAGGATATACTTGCTTTGGAGGCAGTTCAGAGAAGGTTCACGAGGATCATTCCAGGTTGACTTATGAGGAAAGGTTGAGTAGGTTGGGCCTCTACTCATTGGAGTTCAGAAGAATGAGAGGTGATCTTATTGAAACGTATAAGATTATGACGGGGCTTGATAAGGTGGATGCAGAGAGGATGCTTCCACTGATGGGGGAGACTGGAACTAGGGGGCATAATCTTAGAATAAGGGGCCGCCCATTTAAAACTGAGATGAGGAGAAATTTCTTCTCTCAGAGGGTTGTGGATCTGTGGAATTCACTGCCTCAGCTGAGACATTGAATAAATTTAAGACAGAAATAGACAGTTTCTTAAACGATAAGGGAATAAGGCGTTATGGGGAGCGGGCAGGGAATTGGAGCTGAGTCCATGATCGGATCAGCCATGATCGTATTAAATGGCGGAGCAGGCTCTAGGGGCCGTATGGCCTACTCCTGCTCCTATTTCTTCTGTTGTATATCATCCCTCCTCACTGCTGTAATAATTTCTTTAATCAGTACCGCGACACTCGCCCCTCCCCCCCGCCCTTTTTACCCACCTCTCTGTCTTGTCTAAAAATCCTGTAACCAGGAATATTGATCTTCCAAACCTGCCCCTCTTTCAGTCATGTTTCTGTAATGGCTATACTCCCAAGTATCTTCTTGTGCTCTTAGCTCATCCGACTTATTCGCTATACTCCTTGCATTTAACTATATTCCATTCAGCACAGGAAGACCTCCTTGCTTATTACTTACTAAGCCTCCTTTCCTCTGTCTTATAGATTCGCTTTCTAGATTCTTGCTATCCAATTTCTGCTTTACTTCCCTATTGAATTTGTTCTCAGGTTCCCATCCCCCTGCCAAGCCAGTTTAAACTCTCCCCAACAGCACGAGCAAAACTCCCCGCGGGGATATTAGTCCCGGCGCTGTTGAGGTGAAACCCGTCCGGTTTGTGCAGGTCCCATCTTCCCCAGAAGCGGTCCCAATGCCGCAAGAATTTAAAGCCGACCCTCCTTCACCAGCTCTCCAGCCATGTGTTCATCCTCTCTATCCTTCTATTCTTGTACTCATTAGCACGTGGCACCGGGAGTAACCCGGAGATTACCACCTTTGAGGTCCTACCCTTTAATTTTCTTCCTAGCTCCCTGAATTCTGCCTGTAGGACCTCATCCCTCTTTCTACATATGTCGTTGGTCCCGATATGGACCACGACCTCTAGCTGTTTACCACTTCCACCTTCCCCTCTGCCTGCACGCTTTTAAGCTGCGGGGTGACCACCTCCTGAAACATGCTGTCCACGTAGCTCTCAGCCTCGCGGATTGACTCCAGCCGCCGCTCAAGCTCCAAAACACGGAGCTCGAATAGTTGAAGCTGGAGACACCTCCTGCACACAGGGTTGTCTAGGCCGTGCGAAGCGTCCAGGACTTCCCACACGCCGCAGGATGTGCACTCCCCGGGACTGAGCTGCCCTGCCATCTCTCTAGTTAGAAACATAGAAATTTAAAGCGCAGAAGGAGGCCATTTCGGCTCATCGTGTCCGCGCCGGCCGACAAAGAGCCACACGGCCCTCGGTCAGCAGCCCTGAAGGTTACATATAAACCTATCAACAATGGCGGAAAGACAAAGAGCACCCAGCCCAACCAGTCCGCCTCACACAACTGCGACACCCCTTACACTGAAACATTCTACACTCCACCCCAACCAGAGCCATGTGATCTCCTGGGAGAGGCAAAAACCAGATAAACACCCAGGCCAATTTAGGCAGAAAAAAAATCTGGGAAAATTCCTCTCCGACCCATCCAGGTGATCGACACTAGTCCAGGAGATCACCCTGGCCGTATTCGATTCCCTGCAGTACTTACCATTATATCTGCGCCGGCCAACAAAAGGTTGTTCAGTCTAATCCCAATTACCAGCTCTAGGTCCATAACTTTGCAGGTTACGGCACTTTAACTGCCCATCCAACCATCTCTTAAAAGTGGTGAGGGTTCCTGCATCCACCACTCTTCCAGGCAGCAAGTTCCCGATCCCCACAACCCTCTGCGTAAAGAAGCCCCCCCTCAAATCCCCTCTAAACCTTCCATCAACCAACTTAAAACTATGCCCCCTCATAATAGACCCCTCCACCAATGCAATGGACCCTCACTGTCCACTATGTCCAGGCCCCTCAATATTTTGTACACCTCAATGAGGTCTCCTCTCAACCTCCTCTGTTCCAATGAGAACAAACCCAGCCTATCCAATCTGTCCTCATAACTAAGATTCTCTAGTTAGACTTATCCAGTTTAAAATCTAATTAAAAAGAAATAAATAAAAGAGAGATACTTACCAACTCACCTCACCGACCTCTGTGGCCTCCCGAACTCCCCCGACCTCTTGGCCTCTCGGACCTCCGAACTCCCGACCTCTCGAACTCACGGACTCTCCCGCTCTCGGACTCTCTCGAACTCACTGTATGACCCCGGTCTGGACGTGGATTGTGTCTGTGATGGATCCGTTGGTCAGGATCACGGCCTGCATGTCGTCGTGGAGCAGGCGGAGGATGGCGACAAACTTTTGGGGACAGCCGAAACGTAGGAGGACGCTCCATAGACCCTCGCAGCTGACTGTGTCAAAGGCCTTTGTAAGGTCAAAGAAGGCCATGTACAAGGGTTGGTGCTGTTCCCTGCATTTCTTTTGCAGTTGTCGCGCGGTGAAGATCATGTCCGTTGTACCCCGTAGTTGGTGGAATCCGCACTATGACTCCGGGAGGAGCTCCTCAGTCACAGGGAGAAGACGGTTGGGGAGGACTCTAGCGATGACTTTCCCAGTGGCTGATAACAGGGAGATTCCTCTGTAGTTGCCGCAGTCGGACTTGTCCCCTTTTTTAAAGATGGTCACGATCACTGCATCTCTGAGATCTCCCGGCATGCTCTCCTCCCTCCAGATGAGAGAGATGAGGTCATGTATTCATGCCAATAGTGCCTCTTCACCATACTTTAGTGCCTCAGCGGGGATTCCATCCGCTCCCGTTGCCTTGTTGTTCTTGAGCTGACGGATGGCCTTTTCTACCTCATGCACTGCTGGGGTTTTGCTGAGATGGTGGCGGGTAGCATAGAAACATAGAAACATAGAAAATAGGTGCAGGAGTAGGCCATTCGGCCCTTCTAGCCTGCACCGCCATTCAATGAGTTCATGGCTGAACATGCTGTGGGATTGAGTCGAGGACACTCGAGTCAAAGGCAGAGTCTCGATTGAGGAGATCTTCGAAGTGCTCCTTCCAGCGGGTCCTGACTGCCTCGGTGTCCTTGATGAGTGTCTCCCCGTTCTTGGCCAGCGGTGGGGTGGGGCCTTGGGAATGTGGGCTGTAGGTGGCCTTGACCACGGTGAAGAATCCTTGCACGTCATGGCTGTTGCCAGGTTCTGAATCTCCTGTGCTTTCTTTAGGTCACGGTTTTTTAGTTGGACCTCGGCCTTAAGCCGTCTGTAAAGCTGCTTTGCTGCTACCGAGTTGGGTTATTGTTTTAGGTTCTGAAATGCCCTGCACTTGCGATTTACGAGCTCTTGGATCTCCTGGTCATTCTCATCAAATCAGTCCTGGTATTTTCTGGTTGAGTGACCGAGTATCTCTTCGCAGGCACTGGTTATAGAGGCCTGGAGGGCAGACCAGGCGCTGTGAGCATTCTGCGTCTCGGGGTCATCAAGGGTCGCCAGGTTAGCAGTGAGGCGCTGGCTGTATAGGGCTCTCTTAACAGGGTCTTTGAGAGCCCCGGCGATGATTTTTTTGCGGCACTGCTTCTGCTGCCATCACCGCTTTGGGGCTATATTGATGTTGATGACGGAACAGATTAGGTGGTGGTCCGTCCAGCAGTCAACAACTCCTGTCATGTCGCGGGTGATGCGCATGTCCTTGCGATCCCTGGCTCGAACGATGACACAGTCGAGCAGGTGCCAGTGTTTGGTGCGAGGGTGTTGCCACGATGCCTTGTACTTGTCCCTCTGACGGAACAAGGTGTTCGTGATGACAAGATCGTGTTCGAGGCATTTTTTCAGGAGCAGGGTACTGCTGGAGTTGGCTTTCCCTACCCCCTCTCTGCCGATCATGCCTCCCCAGAGGGCTGTGTCCTTACCAACCCTGGTGTTGAAGTCACCGAGGAGGATCAGTTTGTTGTCCGTAGGGACGCAGGACAGGAATTGTTCGAGGCTGGAGTAAAAACCCTCTTTGGTCTCATCTGTTGCGTCGAGTGATGGGGCGTACGCACTGCAGACACCTAGGATGTAGGCTGTCCTGTCCAGGAGATTTGTCAACTTTTAGTCCCATTCGTTTCTCTAGCACTTTTTTTCTACTTATATTAATTACATTAAGTTCCTCACCCTCATTAGACCCTTGGTTCCCCACCATTTTAGGTATGATTTTTGTGTCTTCCAATGTGAAGACAGATGCAAAATATTTGTTTAAGTTTCTGCCATTTCCTTATTCCCCATAATAATTTCTCCTGTCTCAGCCTCTAAGGGACATAGAAACATAGAAATTAGGTGCAGGAGCAGGCAATTCGGCCCTTCGAGCCTGCACCACCATTCAATAACATCATGGCTGATCATTCACCTCAGTACCCCTTTCCTGCTTTCTCTCCATACCCCTTGATCCCTTTAGCCGTAAGAGCCATATCTAACGCTCTCTTGAATATATATCCAACGAACTGGCATCAATAACTCTCTGCGGTAGGGAATTCCACAGGCTAATAACTCTGAGTGATGAAGTTTCTCCTCATCTCAGTCCTAAATGGCTTACCCCTTATCCTTAGACTATGTTCCCCTGGTTCTGGACTTCCCCAACATTGGGAACATTCTTCCTGCACCTAACCTGTCCAGTCCCGTCAGAATTTTATATATTTCTATGAGATCCCCTCTCATCCTTCTAGTTGATCCAGTCTCTCATATGTCAGTCCTGCCATCCCGGGAATCAGTCTGGTGAACCTTCGCTGCACTCCCTCAATAGCAAGAACGTCCTTCCTCAGATTAGGAGACCAAAACTGAACACAGTATTCCAGGTGAGGCCTCACTAAGGCCTTGTACAACTGCAGTAAGACCTCCCTGTTCCTATACTCAAATCCTCTCGCTATGAAGGCCAACATACCATTTGCCTTCCTCACCACCTGCTGTACCTGCATGCCAGCTTTCAATGACTGATGTACCATGACACCCAGGTCTCGTTGCACCTCCCCTTTTCCTAATCTTCTGCCATTCAGATAATATTCTGCCTTTGTGTTTTTGCCACCAAAGTGGATAACCTCACATTTATCCACATTATACTGCATCTGCCATGCATTTACCCACTCACCTAACCTGTCCAAGTCACCCTGCAGCCTCTTAGCGTCCACCTCACAGCTCACACCGCCACCCAGCTTAGTGTCATCTGCAAACTTGGAGATATTACACTCAATTCTTTCATCTAAATCATGAATGTAAATTGTAAATAGTTGGGGTCCCAGCACTGAGCCCTGTGGCACCCCACTAATGTTTACTTTTGCTACTCTCTTCCTTTTTTACATACTTGTAGAAGCTCTTACAATCTGTTTTTATATTTCTTGCTAATTTTCTCTGTCTATTTTTTCCCTTTTTACCAATTTTTTGGTCATCCTTTGCTGGTTTCTGAAACTCTCCCAGTCCTCAGGCTTACTGCTATTCTCTGCAACATTACAAGCTTCTTCATTCAATCTAATGCTAACCTTAACTTCTTTAGTTAGCCATACTACACACTTTCCCTGTGTAGTATTTGTTTCTCAATGAAATGTATTTTTGTTGAGAATTATGTAATATTTCTAACCACTGCTTATCTACTGCCATACCTTTTCATCTATTTTTCCAAGCTACCTTAGCAAAACCCCTCTTCATACCTGTGTAATTAGCTTTATTTAGGTCTAAGACTCTAATTTCGGACTTAGGCATATCACTCTCAAACGTGACGTGAAATTCTACTGTATTATGATCATTCTTCCCCAGAGGATCCTTTACTGTGAGATTACTAATTAACCCTGTGCCATTGCACAATGCAAGATTTTAAATAGCCTGTTCCCTGGTTGGTTCCATGACGTATTGTTCCAGGAAACTGTCCCGAATGCATTCCACACACTCGTCCTCTAGGCTACCTGTGCCAATTTGATTTGTCCAGTCTATATGAAGATTAAAGTATCTGAACCTGGACTGTTCAGAATCTTGGCGATCTGTTTGACCCTGGGCTGAGCTTGCAACTCCATATGCTCCATCAAAAAGACTGCCTACTTCCACCTCCGTAGCCTTACCCACCTCCGCCCCGGCCTCAGCTCATTTTATCTTCCGCTGATAAGAACATAGGAAAGGAGGAGGCTATTCAGCCCCTCAAGCCTGTTCCCATGCTCTCAGCTATGCCTTTGTCACCTCCAGGTTATTCCAGTGCTCTTCTAGCTGACATTCCATTCTCTACCCTCTAACCTTCAGCACATCCAAAACTCTGCTGCCCATATCCTAACCTGCATCAAGTCCCATTCTCCCATCACCCTTGCGCTTGCTGACCTACATTGGCTCCTGGTTCCTCAGTGCTCAAATTTTAAATTCGCATCCATGTGTTTAAATTCCACCATGGCCTAACCGTCCCATCTGTGACTTCCTACAGCCCGACAACCCTTCAGAAATTCTACATTGCTGATTCCTACCTCCAGTTCACGCCCATCTCCCTTTGCCCCACCATTGGCGGCTGTTGCCGAGGTCTCTTGCTCTGCAATTCCCTCCCTAAATCTCTCCATCTCCCCCTCCTTTTATCCTCCATAAAACACACTTCTTTGGCCAAGCTTTTGGTCATCATCCAAAGCTTCTTTGACTCTACATGTTGTTCATCCTTACACCCCTGGTTGTTTTTACATTAATTGTGCGACCTAAATAAGGCTAAGTGAGTGGGCAAAATGTTGGAAAGTGTGAGGTCATGCACTTTGGCAGAAAAAAAATCAAAGAGCAAGTTATTATTTAAATGGAGAAAGATTGCAAAGTGCCGCAGTACAGCGGGACCTGGGGGTACTTGTCCATGAAACACAAAAGGATAGTATGCAGGTACAGCAAGTGATCAGGAAGGCCAATGGTATCTTGGCCGTTATTGCAAAGGGGATGGAGCATAAAAGCAGGGATGTCTTGCTACAACTATACAGGGTATTGGTGAGGCCACACCTGGAGTACTGCGTGCAGTTTTGGTTTCCATATTTACAAAAGGATATACTTGCATTGGAGGCAGTTCAGAGAAGGTTCACTCGGTTGATTCCGGGGATGAGGGGGTTGACTTATGAGGAAAGGTTGAGTAGGTTGGGCCTCTATTCATTGGAATTCAGAAGAATGAGAGGTGATCTTATCAAAACGTATAAGATTATGAGGGGGGCTTGACAAGGTGGATGCAGAGAGGATGTTTCCACTGATGGGGGAGACTAGAACTAGAGGGCATGATCTTAGAATAAGGGGCCGCCCATTTAAAACTGAGATGAGGAGGAATTTCTTCTCTCAGGGTTGTAAATCTGTGAAATTCACTGCCTCAGAGAACTGTGGAAACTGGGACATTGAATAAATTTAAGACAGAAATAGACAGTTTCTTAAAGGATAAGGGGATAAGGGGTTATGGGGGCTGGGTAGGGAAGTGGAGCTGAGTCCATGATCAGATCAGCCATGATCCTATTGAATGGCGGAGCAGGCTCAAGGGGCCGTACGGCCTACTCCTGCTCCTATTTCTTATGTTCTTATGTTAAATATAGGTTATTATTACTGATTGTGCAGCTGTGATTTAGTGTGTGTTATGTAAGCAAACTCCAAATATACTGCCTACTAAAAAAGGTTCTCACTGCACAATAGAATGTCCTCCTGCAACAACCTGTAACAAAGAGTTTAACCATTTTCTGCTCCCTCTCCCAGTGGCAGGCAATATCCCTGACGGTGATTGAAAGAGTTCAGATTGCAGCTGCAATCCTCGGCTCTTTGTTCCTCATCGCAAGCATTTCCTGGCTCATCTGGTCAATAATCAGCCCGTCAGCAAAGTGGCAGAGACAGGACCTGCTCTTCCAGATCTGCTATGGAATGTATGGATTCATGGACGTTGTCTGCATCGGTAGGTTCTTATTACTGAGTCTCTGTGTAAATAATGTGAGCCAAACCGGAGAGAAGAAGGTGTTTGGTGTGAAAGTGAGGTGGGCGCTGGACTCTGGGAACAAGAACTGAATCTGCTGGGTGCAAGGAGTAAACATGAAGTGAATTTAGGGGATCTTGATCCCACTCCCTGTGAGCATTGGGCTCTGGAACAAAACTGTCCATAATTGGCAGTCTCACTCACAAAGGACCACAAGGCCACAACTAATGTTCGTCAGGACGAATGCCGCAACAACTTATCACACTGTGTCAGAGGGCATGAGGAATCAATCATAAAGTGGGGACTGAAATCACATGTCAGCCAGACTGGGTATTGTGGTACCTCTCTTCCCTGAAAGGCAACAGTGAACCAGTTAGGGTTTTCCGACAATCCGGGGGACACATGCACACATATTTGGAGCTGTGTGGCATTGTGTCTAATATATACACACTACACATATACAGAGCTGTGTGGCATTGTGTCTAATATATTCACACTACACATATATAGAGCTGTGTGGCATTGTGTCTAATATATACACACTACACATATATAGAGCTGCGTGGCATTGTGGCTAATATATACACACTACACATATACAGAGCTGTGTGGCATTGTGTCTAATATATTCACACTACACATATACAGAGCTGTGTGGCATTGTGTCTAATATATACACATTACACATATACAGAGCTGCGTGGCATTGTGGCTAATATATACACACTACACATATACAGAGCTGTGTGGCATTGTGTCTAATATATACATACTACACATATACAGAGCTGCGTGGCATTGTGTCTAATATATACACACTACACATATACAGAGCTGTGTGGCATTGTGGCTAATATATACACACTACACATATACAGAGCTGCGTGGCATTGTGTCTAATATATACACACTACACATATACAGAGCTGTGTGGCATTGTGTCTAATATATACACACTACACATATATAGAGCTGTAAGGTGCTTATTATAATGCATCCATTATAGTATTACTAAAAAAGACTACATGTACCCACACTTCCTCTTGTCACAATTTGTGGTAAGGCTTCGACGTCAACATTGAAACATCCTGCCTAAATAGCATTTCTCAATATAATGAGTTGTCTGTCATGGTTTGTTAATGAACCAATCGAATCATTCAAAATGCCTTCTGGGAAAAAAAACTATTTTACTTAGTAACTGACATTTATAACATATAATTGGCATTTATAACATACAAAATAATATATATATAAACATAACTGGCATTTATAACATACAAAATAATATATATATAAACATAACTGGCATTTATGACATACAAAATAATATATATATATATATTTTAACGATCAAATTTTCCAATTATTGTATTTTGTATCTTTTAATGCCTTCCTTCAGGAAGTTTTCCTTTTAGATTGGAAAATTACATATATAACTCCATTATTTAAGAAAGATGAGAGAAATAAACAGGAAATTGTAGACCTGTTAGTCTAATATCTGTTGTGGGGAAGTTATTGGTACCTACAATTAAGCACTTTGAGAAATTTGAGCTGATTAGAGGGAGCCAACATGAATTTGTAAAGGGTTGGTCATGTCTAACCTAATTGAATTTTTTTGAGGAAGTAACTGAAGTAGTAGACAGGGGAATGTCTACAAATGTAGATTATATGGACTTCCAGAAGGCATGTGATAAGGTTCCACATAAGATACTATTAGCTAAAATTAAAGCTCATGGAACGAAGGAAATGATTGACCTGGTTAGGTGGTAGAAGACGGTGAGTAGGGATAATGGGTATGTACTTGAATTGGAAGGAAGTGACTCATGTTATCTCACAAGGAGCTGTGCTGGGGCCTCAACTATTCACTATATTTATTAATGACTTAGATAGCGCAAATGAAAGCCAGATATCCAAGTTTACCAATGTCACAAAGATAGGTGGTATAGTAAGTAGTGTAGATGGGAGCATAAAATTGCAAAGGGATATTGATAGATTAAGTGAGTGGGCAAAAATAGCAGATGGATTTCAACGCTGGCAAGTATAAGGCCATCCAATTTGAACCAATGAAGGATAGATACGAGCATTATTAAAATTGTGAAAAGCTAGGAACAGTGGTGGACCAAAGAGATTTAGGGGCCCATGTACACAGATCATTAAAATATAATGGTCAGGTACAAAAATAATCAAAAATGCCAATGGAGTGTTAGCCTTTTTATCTAGAGGGCTAGAATATAAAGGGGAGGAAATGTTGCTACAGCTATACAACATCTAGCATCTGCAGTAAAAAACATAGAATAATAATCATGGGGGATTTCAACTACCCCGATATTAAGAGGTAGGTAAGGGGGATAAGGCAATGGATATTCGACAATGTGTAACCCAATATGTAAAAAGCCCAACAAAGGAGGATTCTCTATTGGCTCTAGTAATGGGAAATGAACCAGAGCAGATAGGAGAAGCAAAAGTAGAGGAACATCTAGGCAATAGTGACCGTAATATAATACACTTTATAATTGAGAAGGACACAAGTATGATGAAAACCAGGGTAATAGATTGGAGAAAAGCTGATTTTGAGGAGCTGAGAATAGAACTTGGGAAAATAAAATGGGCAACAACGATGTAGAACCACAATGGGAAACATTTAAAACGGTGTTCAACAGAGTGCAGGATCGGTAAATTCCGCAAAAAGGAAAGAACAAACTAAACACTAATGAGACTCCATGGATGAATAAAGCCATAAGGGAACAATTGAGGGTGAGGAAAGAGGCATACATTAAGCAGGGGAGTGCAAGATAATGGAGAATATGAAGAGATTAGGAGAGAAGTCAAAAAAAACAATTAGGAAGGCAAAAAGGAATGAAGAAATTACATTATCAAGGATCATAAAACAAAATAGTAAAATATTTTACAGGCACATCAGTAAAAAAGGACGGTTGGGATGGGAATAGGGCCAATTCAGGAATAGACAGGATAATACCATAGGTTCCATTCTTATCAATCTAATCGTAGCCAGAAAATCTCTTGAAATGACTTCTCTTCCCACTCCAGCATCACCCATCACCCTGTGCTCGCTGACCTAATTGGCTCCCGGTTAAGCAATGCCTCGATTTCAAAATTATCATTCTTGGTTACAAATCCCTCCATGGTTTCGCCCTCCCTAGCTCTGTAATCTCTTTCAGCCTCATAATCCCACGAGATGTCTGCGCTCCTCAAATTCTGCCCTCTTGAGCATCCCTGATTATAATCGTTCCACCGTTGGTGGCCGTGCCTTCTGTTGCCTGGGCCCCAAGCTCTGGAACTCCCTCCCTAAACCTCTCCGCCTCTCTACCTCTCTTTCCTCCATTAAGACGCTCCTTAAACACCTATTTAACCAAACTTTTGGTCATCTGCCATAATTTCTTCTTATGTGGCTCGGTGTCAAATTTATCTGTTTTGTCTTATATCACTGCTTTGAAGCGCCATGGGATGTTTTATTACGTTAAAGGTGCTATATAAATAAAAGTTGTAATGATAGAGAGATGGCAGAAATATTAAATAATTATTTTGCTTCAGTATTTATCAGGGAGATAGAACAGGTGGACATGACATTGTATGATGAGATTAGTAATGAGATAACTGCATTTAAAATAAGGGGGGATATATTAAATAAACTAATGAACCTCAAAGAGGTTAAAACCCTGGTCTGGATCGATTGCATCCACACATTTTAAAAGAATCTAAGGAAGAGATTTAATAATTCGTAAGAAAAAGGTGTCATGCCAGAGGACATAAGAACAGAAGAACATAAGAATTAGGAACAGGAGTAGGCCATCTAGCCCCTCGAGCCTGCCCCGCCATTCAATAAGATCATGGCTGATCTGGCCGTGGACTCAGCTCCACTTACCCGCCCGCTCCCCATAACCCTTAATTCCCTTATTGGTTAAAAATCTATCTATCTTTGACTTGAAAACATTCAATGAGCTAGCCTCAACTGCTTCCTTGGGCAGAGAATTCCACAGATTCACAACCCTCTGGGAGAAGAAATTCCTTCTCAACTCGGTTTTAAATTGGCTCCTCCGTATTTTGAGGCTGTGCCCCCTAGTTCTAGTCTCCCCGACCAGTGGAAACAACCTCTCTGCCTCTATCTTGTCTATCCCTTTCATGATTTTAAATGTTTCTATAAGATCACCCCTCATCCTTCTGAACTCTAAGGAGTAAAGACCCAGCCTACTCAATCTATCATCATAAGGTAACCCCCTCATCTCTGGAATCAGCCTAGTGAATCGTCTCTGTACCCCTTCCAAAGCTAGTATATCCTTCCTTAAGTAAGGTGACCAAAACTGCACGCAGTACTCCAGGTGCAGCCTCACCAATACCCTGTACAATTGCAGCAGGACCTCCCTGCTTTTGTACTCCATCCCTCTCGCAATGAAGGCCAACATTCCATTCGCCTTCCTGATTACCTGCTGCACCTGCAAACTAACTTTTTGGGATTCATGCACAAGGACCCCCAGGATCCTCTGCACCACAGCATGTTGTAATTTCTCCCCATTCAAATAATATTCCCTTTTACTGTTTTTTTCCCCAAGGTGGATGACCTCACACTTTCCGACATTGTATTCCATCTGCCAAACCATAGCCCATTCGCTTAACCTATCCCAATCTCCTTGCAGCCTCTCTGTGTCCTCTACACAACCCGCTTTCCCACTAATCTTAGTGTCATCTGCAAATTTTGTTGCACTACACTCTGCCTCCTCCTCTAGGTCATCTATGTATATTGTAAACAGTTGTGGTCCCAGCACCGATCCCTGTGGCACACCACTAACCACTGATTTCCAACCAGAAAAAGACCCATTTATCCCGACTCTCTGCTTTCTGTTCGCCAGCCAATTCTCTATCCATGCTAATACATTTCCTCTGACTCCGTGTACCTTTATCTTCTGCAGTAACCTTTTGTGTGGCACCTTATCGAATGCCTTTTGGAAATCTAAATACACCACATCCATCGGTACACCTCTATCCACCATGCTCGTTATATCCTCAAAGAATTCCAGTAAATTAGTTAAACATGATTGCCCCTTCATGAATCCATGCTGCGTCTGCTTGATTGCACTATTCCTATCCAGATGTCCCGCTATTTCTTCCTTAATGATAGTTTCAAGCATTTTCCCCACTACAGATGTTAAACTAACCGGCCTATAGTTACCTGCCTTTTGCCTGCCCCCTTTTTTAAACAGAGGCGTTACATTAGCTGCTTTCCAATCCGCTGGTACCTGCCCAGAGTCCAGAGAATTTTGGTAGATTATAACGAATGCATCTGCAATAACTTCCGCCATCTCTTTTAATACCCTGGGATGCATTTCATCAGGACCAGGGGACTTGTCTACCTTCAGTCCCATTAGCCTGTCCAGCACTACCCCCCTAGTGATAGTGATTGTCTCAAGGTCCTCCCTTCCCACATTCCTATGACCAGCAATTTTTGGCATGGTTTTTGTGTCTTCCACTGTGAAGCCCGAAGCAAAATAATTGTTTAAGGTCTCAGCCATTTCCACATTTCCCATTATTAAATCCCCCTTTTCATCTTCTAAGGGACCAACATTTACTTTAGTCACTCTTTTCCATTTTATATATCTGTAAAAGCTTTTACTATCTGTTTTTATGTTTTACGCAAGTTTACCTTCGTAATCTATCTTCCCTTTCTTTATTGCTTTTTTAGTCATTCTTTGCTGTTGCTTAAAATCTTCCCAATCCTCTAGTTTCCCACTAACCTTATACGCATTGGTCTTTGATTTGATACTTTCCTTTATTTCCTTGGTTATCCACGGCTGGTTATCTCTTCTCTTGCCGCCCTTCTTTTTCACTGGAATATATTTTTGTTGCGCATTATGAAAGAGCTCCTTAAAAGTCCTCCACTGTTCCTCAATTGTGCCACCGTTTAGTCCTTGTTTCCAGTCTACTTTAGCCAACTCTGCCCTCATCCCACTGTAGTCCCCTTTGTTTAAGCATAGTACACTCATTTCTGACACAACTGCCTCATCCTCAATCTGTATTACAAATTCAACCATATTGTGATCACTCATTCCGAGAGGATCTTTTACGAGGAGATCGTTTATTTTTCCTGTCTCGTTACACAGGACCAGATCCAAAATGGCTTGCTCCCTTGTAGGCTCTGTTACATACTGTTCTAAGAAACAATCCCGTATGCATTCTATGAATTCCTCCTCCAGGCTACCTTATACGCATGCGATTTGATTTGACCAATCGATATGTAGGTTAAAATCCCCCATAACTACTGCCATTCTTTTTTCACATGCCTCCATTATTCCCTTGATTATTGCCCGCCCCACCATGAAGTTATTATTTGGGGGCCTATAAACTACGCCCACCAGTGACTTTTTCCCCTTACTATCTCTAATCTCCACCCACAATGATTCAACATTTTGTTCATTGGAGCCAATATCATCTCTCACAACTGCCCTGATATCATCCCTTATTAACAGAGCTACCCCACCTCCTTTCCCTTCCTGCCTATCTTTCCGAATCGTCAGATACCCCTGTATGTTTAATTCCCAGTCCTGGCCACCTTGCAACCATGTCTCTGTAATGGCCACCAAATCATACCCATTTGTAATGATTTGTGGATTTAAGGACTGATGGATAGCTATACCTATATTTAAGAAGGGGGATAGAATATGTCCAGGGCATTATAGACCAGTCAGCTTAACATCGGTGGTAGGAAAAATAATGGAATCCCTACTGAAGGAGAAAATAAACACCGGGAAACCAAAAATATAATAATGAGTAGTCAGCATGGATTTCAAAAGGGAAAGTCTTGCTTGACCAACCCCATTGACTTTTTTGAAGAGGTAACAGAAAGAGTAGGCAAGGATAATGCAGTAGATGTAATGTATCTAGATTTTCAATAGGCCTTCGATAAGATACCCCATAATAGACTGATGAACAAGGTCAGAGAATGCAGAGTCAGGGGACAAGGAGCAGAATGGATCGCTAGCTGGCTTCAAGACAGAAAGCAGAGAGTGGGGGTAAAGGGCAGCTATTCACAGTGGCAGAAGGTGGGTGGTGGTGTTCCACCAGGATCAGTGCTGGGACCACGGCTGTTACAATTTATATTAACGATTTAGACTTTGGAATCAAAAACACCATTTCTAAGTTTGCGGATGACACCAAATTGGGGGGATAGTCAATACTGAGGAGGACTGCAACAAATTACAGGGGGACATTAATAAACTTGCAGAATGGGCATATAATTGGCAAATGAAGCTCAACACAGATAAATGTGAGGTATTACATTTTGGGAGGAGGAGTAGGGAGGTCACTTATTATTTGGAGGGTGTGAGTCTGGGTGGGGTAGAGGATCAAAGGGATCTCGGAATACAAATACACAAATCACTAAAAGTAGCGACATAGGTTAGCAAGACCATAAAAAAGCAAACCAGGCACTAGGGTTTATTTTTTAGAGGTATAGAATTGAAAAGCAGGGAAGTTATGCTAAACCTGTATTGGACCTTGATTACTTAGGGGCTGAAATTGATCAACTTACTGCCCACCACCACCGACATTCCTCTGCAAAATCCGCCCAGTGTCACTTTCGAGGTGGCCGAGGGCGGGCGGGAGGGGAGAGCCGCCGGGAAGCGCCCGCTGACGTCAGCGGACGGCCGAGTGGCACAACTGAGCTCCCACCCGCCGAGCTCCCAAATTCATGTGGGTGGGAGTCAGCGGCAGAACGGGGGTGGACCACGGGCTGGAGGCTGGTCTGTCCCCGATAGAAAGTCTGAAGGTCCTGATAAACATAGAAACATAGAAAATAGGTGCAGGAGTAGACCATTCAGACCTTCGAGCCTGCACCATCATTCAATAAGATCATGGCTGATCATTCACCTCAGTACCCCTTTCCTGCTTTCTCTCCATACCTCTTGATCCCTTTAGCCGTAAGGGCCACATCTACCTTCCTCTTGAATATATCCAACGAACTGGCATCAACAACTCTCTGCGGTAGAGAATTCCACAGCTTCACAACTCTCTGCGTGAAGAAGTTTCTCCTCATCTCGGTCCTAAATGGCTTACCCCTTATCCTTAGACTGTCCCTTGGTTCTGGACTTCCCCAACATTGGGAACATTCTTCCTGCATCTAACCAGTCCAGTCCCGTCAGAATTTTATGTTTCTATGAGATCGCCTCTCATCCTTCTAAACTCCAATGAATACAGGCCCAGTCAATCCAGTCTCTCCTCATATGTCAGTCCTGCCATACTGGGAATCAGTCTGGTGAACCTTCGCTGCACTCCCTCAATAGCAAGAACGTCCTTCCTCAGAATAGGAGACCAAAACTGAACACAATATTCCAGGTGAGGCCTCACCAAGGTCCTGTACAACTGCAGTAAGACCTCCCTGCTCCTATACTCAAATCCACTAGTTATGAAGTCCAATATACCATTTGCCTTCTTCAACGCCTGCTGTACCTGCATGCCAAACTTCAATGACTGATGTACCATGACACCCAGGTCTCGTTGCACCTCCCCTTTTCCTAATCTGTCATTATTCAAATAATATTCTGCCTTCTTGTTTTTGCCTCCAAAGTGGATAACCTCACATTTATCCATATTATACTGCATCTGCTATGCACTTGTCCACTCACCTAACCTATCCAAGTCACCCTGCAGTCTCTTAGCATCCTCCTCACAGCTCACACTGCCACCCAGCTTAGTGTCATCTGCAAACTTGGAGATATTACATTCAATTCCTTCATCTAAATCATTGATGTATATTATAAATAGCTGGGGTTCCAGCATTGAACCCTGCAGCATCCCACTGGTCACTGCTTGCCATTCTGAAAAGGACCTGTTTATCCCGACTCTCTGCTTCCTGTCTGCCAACCAGTTTTCTATCCACGTCAGTACATCACCCCCAATATCATGTGCTTTAATTTTGCACACCAATCTCTTGTGTGGGATCTTGCCAAAAGACTTTTGAAAGTCCAAATACACCACATCCACTGGTTCTCCCTTGTCCACTCTATTAGTTACATCCTCAAAAAATTCCAGAAGATTTGTCAAGCATGATTTCCCTTTCATAATTCCATGCTGACTTGGACTGATCCTGTCACTGCTTTCCAAATGCGCTGCTATTTCAACTTTAATAATTGATTCCAACATTTTCCCCACTACTGATGTCAGGCTAACTGGTCTATAATTACCCGTTTTCTCTCTCCCTCCTTTTTTAGAAAGTGGCGTTACATTAGCTACCCTCTAGTCCATAGGAACTGATCCAGAGTCGATAGACTGTTGGAAAATGATCACCAATGCATCCACTATTTCTAGGGCCACTTCCTTAAGTACTCTGGGATGCAGACTATCAGGCCCTGGGGATTTATCGGCCTTCAATCCCAGCAATTTCCCTAACACAATTTCTCGACTAATAAAGATTTCCTTCAGTTCCTCCTTCTCACTAGACCCTCGGTCCCCTAGTGTTTCCGGAAGGTGGCAAAAACACGAAGGCAGAATATTATCTGAACGGCGGCAGATTAGGAAAAGGTGCAATGAGACCTGGGTGTCATGGTACATCAGTCATTGAAAGTTGGCATGCAGGTACATCAGGTGGTGAAGAAGGCAAATGGTATGTTGGCCTTCATAGCTAGGAGATTTGGGTATAGGAGCAGGAAGGTCTTACTGCAGTTGTACAGGGCCTTAGTGAGGCCTTACCTGGAATATTGTGTTCAGTTTTGGTCGCCTAATCTGAGGAAGGATGTTCTTGCTATTGAGGGAGTGCAGCGAAGGTTCACCAGACTGATTCCCAGGATGGCAGGACTGACATATGAGGAGAGACTGGATCGACTGGGCCTGTATTCACTGGAGTTTAGAAGGATGAGAGGGGATCTCAATGAGATGTTTTCCACTGGTTAGGGATGGAGGGAGTCTAGAACAAAGGGACAGTACCTTAAAATTAGAGCCAAATCATTCAGGAGAGAAGTTAGGAAAACACATCATTATGCAAAGCGGGTAAAGTGTGGAACTCTCCCACAAAAAGCAGTAGACGTTGAATTAATAATTTAAAATCTGAGATTGATCGGTTATTTTCTAGACAAAGGTACAAAAGGTTATGGAGCCAAAACAGGTTAGGATACAGATCAGCCCATGATCACATTTAATGGCACAACAGGTTGGAGGGACTGAGTGGCCTCGTCCTGTTCTTATGTTCCTTCAAAAATTTACTTCAAGGCCACACCCCGTGTCCAAAATCTGGGCTCCAACTGGAAATGTTTACCCCAGAAAAGTTGTAGAGTTTCTATCCGCATGTCTGCATTCTGAGCATCTGCAATTTGCAGAATTAATCTGTTATGTATGTAAACCTCACCAATGTGTAAGACTTGCCACCAGGGGCCACACCTGTGGGAGACCTAAGGGTCACCTGTGCACCCTGGGCATGCAGATCTAAAAGGTAATCCACCTTGCTGCTTCCTCACTTTGGAGTTACATTAAAGAGACCAAGGTCACAATGGTTTTAGCTTACAACACAGTCTTGTGGAGTTATTCTGAACATAATAATTGGCGACGAGTTACAGATCATGAACTTTCACGCGGTAATGGCTGCCATTGGTATTCTTGAGAGATTTGTTGAAGGTGATGATTGGGAAGCCTCCATTGAGTATCACGACCAGTACTTCATGGCCAACGTACTGGACACGGTCAAGCGCAGGGCGATTCTCCTCACCGTATGTGGGTCTTCGATATATGGCCTCCTCAAAAATCTGCTGGCACCGGTCAAACCAACAGACAAGACTTACACAGAGCTATGCACTCTGGTTCGGGAACACCTCAAGCCGAAGGAGAGCGTCCACTAATGGCCAGGTATAGCTTTTACACGCACCACCGCTCCGAGGGCCAGAACGTGGCGAGCTTTGTCACCGACCTAAAACACCTTGCGGGACAGTGCGAATTTGCCGGATCTTTGGAGGAAATGTTGCGGGACTTTTTCGTGCTTGGAATCGGCCACGAGGTCATTCTTCGCAAACTGCTGTCTGCCGAACCCCTAGATCTGAGCAAGGCCATCGCAATAGCCCAGGTTTACATGTCCATGAACGACAACACGAAACAGATATATTCACAACATCGAAGCTCACCGGCAAGTACTGTGCATAAAATAATGCCTTCAGCAGGCAGAACTGTACATGGCAGGGCCAACACTGCAGAGACCTGGCCTCGGGTGACTCAGAGGCCGCTGTAGGGTGTGAATGCGAATCCATTAACACCATGCTGGCGCTGCGAGGGCAGTCATAGAGCCCATCAATGTCGATTCAAGCACTACGTGTGCAAGGGCTGTGGAATAATGGGGCACCTCTAGCGAATGTGCAAACGACCTCGGACCCACCACGTGGCAGAGTCAGCAGAGGACGACCAATCCAGCGCGGATCACACTGAACGAGCAGGAGAGGCGACTCAACCTGAGGTTGAAGAGGAAGTGTATGGGGTACACACCTTCACCACCAAAAGCCCTCCGATAATGTTAAAAGTTAAACTTAACGGCATTCCAGTCTCCATGGAATTGGACACGGGGGCAAGTCAATCAATCATGAGCCAGAAGGCTTTTGAGAAACTGTGGGGCAACAAGGCACAGAAACCAAAACTGAGCCCGATTCACACAACGCTGTGCACTTACACCAAAGAACTCATACCTGTTATCAGCAGTGCAGCAGTGAAAGTATAAGATGGAATGGTGCATGATTTACCACTATGGATTGTACCAGGCGATAGCCCAACTCTGTTCAGCAGAAGCTGGCTAGGAAAGATACGATGGAACTGGGACGACATCAAAGCGTTGTCTTCGGTGGATGACGCCTCGCGCGTCCAGGTGCTAAACAAATTCCTGCCGTTATTTGAGCCAGGCATCGACAACTTCACAGGCGCCAAGGTGCAGATCCACCTTGTTTCTGGGGCACGACCTGTTCATCACAAGGCCCGAGCACTCCCATATATGATGCGAGAGAAAGTCGAGATTGAGCTGGACAGACTTCAACGAGAGGGAATCATATCGGCAGTCGAGTTCAGTGAGTGGGCCAGTCCAATCGTGCCAGTGCTAAAGAGCGAAGGGACGGTCAGAATCTGTGGGTAACGATCAACCGAGTCTCGTTACAGGACCAGTACTCACTACCTAAGTGGAGGACCAATTTGCAACTCAACGAAAGTCGTTCACCAAGCTAGATCTAACCTCTGCTTACATGACACAGGAGCTGACGTGCATCAACAGGCACAAAGGACTGTTCGTGTACCACAGATGCCCTTTTGGGATTCGCTTGGCTGCAACCATCTTCCAGAGGAACATGGAGTCTGCTGAAATCGGTTCCGAGCACCGTGGTGTTCCAAGACGACATCCTGATCACTGGTTGTGACATCACCGAACACTTGCACAACCTGGAAGAGGTTCTAAAGCGACTGGACAGAGTGGGACTCAGACTGAAACGCTCCAAGTGTGTTTTCCTGGCACCAGAGGTCGAATTTCTGGGGAGAAAAATTGCGGCGGACCCACGGACTCCAAGACGGAGGCCATCAAGAATGCACCCAGACCACAGAATGTGATGGAGCTGCGTTCGTTCCTGGGACTCCTCAACTATTTTGCTAACTTTCTACCGGGGTTGAGCACTTTGCTGGAACCTTTGCATTTATTGCTACGCAAGGATGACGACTGGGTCTGGGGTAAATCTCAAGAGACAGCCTTTAACAAGACCAGAAACCTGCTATGCTCTAACAAGTTCCTTGTATTGTATGACCCGTGTAAACGTTTAGTACTAGCTTGTGATGCATCTTCGTACGGGGTCGGTTGTGTGTTACAGCAAGCCAATGTGTCAGGCAAACTGCAACCGGTTGCATATGCATCTAGAAGTTTATCTAAGGCTGAAAGAGCCTACAGTATGGTTGAGAAAGAAGCTTTAGCATGTGTATACGGGGTTAAGAAAATGCACCAATATCTATTTGGACTCCGGTTCGATCACGAAACCGACCACAAACCGCTTACCTCACTGCTCTCACAAAGGCATCAACACCAATGCTACATCCCGCATCCAAACACGGGCACTAACATTGTCTGCTTATGATGATGTAATCCGCCATAGACCAGGCACTGAGAACTGCGCTGACCCCCTCAGCCGGCTACCATTACCCACCACCGGGGTGGAAATGGTGCAACCCGCAGACTTGCTTCTGGTAATGGATGCTTTTGAGAGCGAGGGGTCACCCGTCACGGCTCGCCAGATCAGGACCTGGATCAGCCAAGACCCTGTGCTATCACTTGTAAAAAGCTGTGTCCTTAATGGGAGCTGGTCGGCGGTTCCCGGGGAAATGCAAGATGAAATTAAGCCGTTCCTGTTGTGTATGGAGAAAGAGTCTGCTGAACACTGTGAGCTCAAAGTAAAGTGTGACCTTAGTCTTTTATTGCAGGTCTCCAGAGTGCCTCTCCAACCTGTGAAGCCTCCTTAAATATCTGTGCTCCCAAGGGATTATGGGATCCCTTGGGACTCCAGGGGATGAGCCCTCTGGTGGCTGTACAGAGTAAATACAAGTATACATATATAACAACACTCGCCCCCCAAGTCAATAGTGTAACTATTTACAATGTGAGTCGATCTGGGGCCTTGATCATCTCGGTGTGAAAGCTGGTGTTGTTGAATCATTTGTTGGGCCCTCGGTGGGCTGCTGTGGATGATGGGTTCTGCTTCGTGGTTAAACGTGGTGCCGGTTGCCACTGGTGTGTATGTTGGGGGATCAAAAAAGGTAGGGTCCAAGGTGGGTTGCTCAGGATCCAGGGGTATTCAACATTCAGGAAAGATAGATAGAAAGGAAAAGGAGGTGGGGTAACGTTGCTGGTTAAAGAGGAAATTAACGCAATAGTAAGGAAGGACATTAGCTTGGATGATGTGGAATCGGTATGGGTGGAGCTGCGGAATACCAAAGGGCAGAAAACGCTAGTGGGAATTGTGTACAGACCACCAGACAGTAGTAGTGAGGTTGGGGATAGCATCAAACAAGAAATTAGGGATGCGTGCAATAAAGGTACAGCAGTTATCATGGGCGACTTTAATCTACATATAGATTGGGCTAACCAAGCTGGTAGCAACATTATGGAGGAGGATTTCCTGGAGTGTATTAGGGATGGCTTTCTAGACCAATATGTCGAGGAACCAACTAGAGAGCTGGCCAACCTAGACTGGGTATTGTGTAATGAGAGAGCACTGATTAGCAATCTTGTTGTGCGAGGCCCCCTCGGGAAGAGTGACCATAATATGGTAGAACTCTTTATTAAGATGGAGAGTGACAGTGTTAATTCAGAGACTAGGGTCCTGAACTTAAGGAAAGGTAACTTCAATGGTATGAGACGTGAATTGGCTAGAATAGACTGGCAAATGTTACTTAAAGGGTTGACAGTGGATAGGTAATGGCAAACATTTATAGATTACATGGATGAACTTCAACAATTGTATATCCTTGTCTGGAGTAAACATAAAACGGGGAAGGTAGCTCAACCATGGCTAACAAGGGAAATTAGGGACAGTGTTAAATCCAAGGAAGAGGCATATAAATTGGCCAGAAAAAGCAGCAAACCTGAGGACTGGGAGAAATTTATAATTCAGCAGAATGGCCTGCTCCTGCACCTAATTTCTATGTTTCTATGTTTCGCCCCTCAGCCTCCTCTGTTCCAGAGAAAACAGACCCAGCATCTCCAATCTTTCCTCATAGCCAAAATTCTCCAGTCCAGGCAACATTCTTGTAAATCTCCTCTGTACCCTCTCCAGTGCAATCACATCTTTCCTGTAATGTGGTGACCAGAACTGCACGCAGTACTCCAGCTGTGGCCTAACCCGTGTTTTATACAGTTCAAGCATAACCCATTGCTCTTGTATTCTATGCCTCGACTAATAAAGGCAAGTATTCCGTATGCCTTTTTAACCACCTTATCTACCTGGCCTGCTACCTTCAGGGATCTATGGACCTGCACTCCAAGTTCCCCTTTGTTCCTCTACACTTCTCAGTGTCCTACCATTTAATGTGTATTCCCTTGCCTTGTTAGCCCTCCAAAAAATGCATTACCTCACACTTATCCGGATTGAATTCCATTTGCCACTGATCTGCCCACCTGACCAGTACATCGATATCTTCCTGCAGTCCGCAGCTTTCTTCTTCGTTATCAGCCACACGGCCTATTTTAGTGTCATCTGCAAACTTCTTAATCATATCCCCAACAGTCAAGTCCAAGTCATTGATATACACCACAAAAAGCAAGGGACCCAGCACTGAGCCCTGTGGAACCCCCACTGGATACAAAAACACCCATCAACCATTCCCCTTTGTTTCTTGCCTCTGAGCCAATTTTGGATCCAACTTGCCGCTTTGCCCTGGATCCCATTCGGCCCGATCCCAACACCGCAGGAGGGAGCAGATGGTAAAAAGCTTCACCCAGCCCACAGGGTCTTGGCCCAGTCAGTTTCCTGGATATCCCTGAGCAGCAGTGCATCAAGTCCGTGCTTCACTAGTTAGACTGTCGCTGATCGACAGTGGTGTTACATTAGCTCCCCTCCAGTCCATAGGAACTGATCCAGAGTATTGGTGAGGCCACACCTGGAGTACTGCGTGCAGTTTTGGTTTCCATATTTACGAAAGGATATTCTTGCTTCGGAGAAGGTTCACTCGGTTGATTCCGGAGATGAGGGGATTGACTTATGAGGAAAGGTTGAGTAGGTTGGGCCTCTACTCATTGGAATTCAGAAGAATGAGAGGCGATCTTATCGAAGCGTATAAGATTATGAGGGGGCTTGACAAGGTGGATGCAGAGAGGATGTTTCCACTGAGAGGGGAGACTAGAACTAGGGGGCACGATCTTAGAATTAAGGGCCGCCCATTTAAAACTGAGATTTCTTCTTTCAGAGGGTTGTAAATCTGTGGAATTCGCTGCCCCAGAGAGCTGTGGAAGCTGCAACATTGAATACATTTAAGACAGAAATAGACAGTTTCTTAAATGATAAGAGGATAAGGGGTTATGGGGAGCGGGCAGGGAAGTGGAGCTGAGTCCATGATCAGATCAGCCATGATCATATTAAATGGCGGAGCAGGCTCAAGGGGCTGAATGGCCTACTCCTGCTCCGATTTCTTATGTTCTTATTGTTATATATGCAGACTATAGATATACTCTCTGTGTAGTCACTGTATAGTTGCATAAGATGGAGACTTGTTACCTGATGTACTATCAATAAGGTTTACACTGTGTGCATACTATGCTGGCACCACTAGAGAGTGCAACTGGTGGAGACCGGGGTTTCCTGCCCCTGTGGCAGAGGCTGTCCACCAGAGGGCACTGTGGTGGGAGACCTGAGGGTCACCTGCATAGGTGTGCGGGGCCCAGTATAAAAGGCTGCCCACCATGCATGTGCCTCCCTCTGGAGTTACGAATAAAGGACCAAGGTCACTACAGTTTGAGTACAACACATTGCCTCGTGGAGTCATTCATAAGTACATTACAGACATAATACTTATGTTCTTATAAGCTCCAATGGGGAGCCAGCACAAGCCTAGACACAGGAAGCCAATATGTCTCATTTTGTGTTAAAATTTCAGTGATTTTATCGTCACAAGTAACTAGAATTGTGCTGTGCTCCTGCAGTAACAGTGACCAGACCTTTGATTATGCTTTGCATTCTGCCTTTCCAGGACTGATTATCCATGAGGGACCGTCTGTTTATCGAATCTTTAAACGTTGGCAAGCTGTTAACCAGCAGTGGAAAGTACTGAACTATGAAAAATCCAAGGACACGGAGGATCAGAAGGGCGTCACGAACCGTAACAGGAACTCACGGGCCGATCGCTCGTCTACCACACACAACAGTTCCAGGGGCAACCGGCCAATAGGGACCATGTCCAATCACCACTGTGCATACACCATTCTACACATTCTCAGCCACCTGAGGCCTAATGAACAGAGGCATCAAACGAGCACAAGCAGAGAACTGGTCATGAGGGTGACGACAGTCTGATGACAAGAGCTGCCTTAAGGACATCTTGGCAAGGCATCGTTAAAACATGGGAATGACCACGGGAGGAAGAACGAAGAGGTTAAGATTGGGAGACGGATGGTAGAAGGACAGTACCTGGCACCGTGAATCTACCAGGACTGCCTGTGGAGATAGGCCGCGATCGAGGCCACACAGGACAATGGAAATGAGTCCAGTTCACAAATTACAGTCACTGTATAATCTGAACTGCCTGTGAAACGAGATAAAAATGGCCACAACTGTTACAAACAATTCTCTCAACACAATCTCATTCTTTTAACTCCAGTTCTGAGCCAAATCGCTAGAGAGTCAAACAATGGCTGATTACAAAGCCTAGATAACCTCACGCTGATCCAGGCTTGATATTCTCATTGTACACTTAGTCTTGTCCATTACGATATTCCCATTGTCTCTCCCTGGCATCTATCTGTATGAGGTTGAACCAGAGTGTTCGCAACCTTGGTGTCATATTTGACTGCAGGATGAGCTTATCTGCTCCATCACCAAGACCACCAACTTACACCGATGCAATATCGTCCGTCTCCGCTCCTGCCTCAGCACGTCTGCTGCCGAAACCCTTGTCCGTGCCCTTGTTACCTCGAGACTTGACTAATTTAACAACACTCTCCTGGCCGGCCTCCCATCTTCCAACCTCCATAAACTTGAGCTCATCCAAAACTCGGCTGCCGTGTCCTAACTCACACCAACTCCCGTTCACCCATCACCCGCTGTGCTCGCTGCCCCTTTCCTAACTCACACCAAGTCCCGCTCATCCATCACCCCCTGTGCCCTATGACCTAACTCACACCAAGTCCCATTCACCCATCACCCCCTGTGCTCGCTGCCACATGTCCTAACTTGCACCGAGTCCCGTTCACCCATCACCCCCTGTGCTCGCTGTCCCGTGTCCTACCCACACCGAGTCCCGTTCACTCATCACTCCCTGTGCTCGCTGCCCCGTGTTCTAACTCGCACCAAGTCCCACTCACCCATCACCCCCTGTGCCCCGTGACCTAACTCACACCAAGTCCCGTTCACCCATCACCCCCTGTGCTCACTGCCCCATGTCCTAACTCTCACTGAGTCCCGTTCATCCATCACCTCCTGTGCCCGCTGCCCGTGTCCTAACTCGCACCGAGTCCTGCTCACCCATCACCCCCTGTGCTCATTGCCCCATGTCCTAACTCTCACTGAGTCCCGCTCAACCATCACCCCCTGTGCTCACTGCCCCGTGTCCTAACTCGCACCGAGTCCCGCTCACCCATCACCCCCTGTGCTCACTGCCCCGTGTCCTAACTGACACCGAGTCCCGCTCACCCATCACCCCCTGTGCTCACTGCCCCGTGTCCTAACTCGCACCAAGTCCCGCTCACCCATCACTCCTGTGCTCTCTGCCCGTGTCCTAACTCGCACCAAGTCCCGCTCACCCATCACTCCTGTGCTCGCTGTCCCGTGTTCTAACTTGCACCAAGTCCCGCTCACCCATCACCCACTGTGCTCACTGCCCCGTGTCCTAACTCGCACCGAGTCCCGCTCACCCATCACCCCCTTTGCTCACTGCCCCGTGTCCTAACTCGCACCCAGTCCCGCTCACCCATCACCCCCTTTGCTCACTGCCCCGTGTCCTAACTTGCACCAAGTCCCACTCACCCATCACCCACTGTGCTCGCTGACCTAGCAACACCTCAATTAAAAACATTTTCATTCTTGTTTTCAAATCCTTCCATGGCCTCACCACCTCCCTATTTCTGTAGTCTCCTTCAACTCTACAAGCCATCGAGATATCTGCGCTTCTCAAATTCTGGCCTCCTGCGCATCACCGATTTTAATCACTCCACCCTTAGCAGACGTGCATTCAGCGGCCTAAGCTCTGGAGTTTCCTCCTTAAACCTCTCCACCTCTCTCCTCCTTTAACAACAATCTAATAACATTCCATCGTACAGATAGTCTTATCCATTATGAATTTCCCATTGTGCAGATAGTGGGGTAGAAGTGCAAAGGGATCTGGGGAGTACAAATTCAAAAATCACTAAAAGTAGCAAAGCAGGTTAATAAGACCACAAAAAAACGCTAAAGAAGCACTCCGGTTTATTTCTGGACTGATAGAATTGAAAAGTCAATAAGTTATGTTAAACTTCTATTGAACCTTGGTTAGACCATACTTGGAGTACTGTGTAACAGTTCTGGTCTCCAAATTATAAAAAGAACATAGAGGCACTGGAACATAAGAACATAAGAAATCGGAGCAGGAGTCGGCCACCTGCCCCCTCGAGCCTGCTCCGCCATTTAATAAGATCATGGCTGATCTGATCCACTTCCCTGCCCGCTCCCTATAACCCTTCACTCCCTTATCACTTAAAAATCGTCTATCTCCGCTTTAAGTATATTCAACGACCCAGAGTGCTGGGCAGAGAATTCCACAGATTTACAACCCTCTGAGAGAAGAAATTCCTCCTCATCTCAGTTTTAAATGGGCGGCCCCTTATTCTGAGACTATGTCCCCTAGTTTTAGTTTCCCCTATGAGTGGAAATATCCTCTCTGCATCCACCTTGTCGAGCTCCCTCATTAGCTTATATGTTTCGATAAGATCACCTCTGATTCTTCTGAACTCCAATGTGTATAGGCACAACCTACTCAACCTATCTTCATAAGTCAACCCCTCATCTCCGGAATCAACCTAGTGAACCGTCTCTGAACAACCTCCATTGCAAGTATATCCTTCCTTAAATATGGAGACCAAAACTGGATGCAGTACTCTAGGTGCAGCCTCACCAATACCCTGTACAGTTGTAGCAGGACTTCTCTGCTTTTATACTCTATCCCCCTTGTAATAAAGGCCAACATTCCATTTGCCTTCCTGATTACTTGCTGTACCTGCATACTCACTTTTTGTGTTTCATTCACAAGGACCCCCAGGTCCCTCTGTACTATAGCACATTGAAATTTTTTTCCATTTAAATTATAATTTGTTTTTCAATTTTTTTCTGCCAAAGTGGATAACCTCACATTTTCCCACATTATATTCCATCTGCCAAATTTTTGCCTACTCACTTAGCCTGTCTCTATCCCTTTGCAGATTTTGTGTCCTCCTCACAACTTGCTTTCCCCACCCATCTTTGTATCATCAGGAAAATTGGCTACATTACACTCGGTCCCTTCATCCAAGTCATTAATATAGATTGTAAATAGTTGAGGACCCAGCACCGATCCCTGCGGCACCCCACTAGTCACTGTTTGCCAACCGGAAAATGACCTATTTATCCCGATTCTCTGTTTTCTTTTAGTTAGCCAATCCTCTATCCATGATAATATATTACCCCCAATCCCGTGAACTTTTATCTTGTGCAGTAACCTTTTATGTGGCACCTTATCGAATGCCTTCTGAAATTCCAAATACACCACATCCACTGGTTTCCCCTTATCCACCCTGCTCGTTACATCCTCAAAGAACTCCAGCAAATTTGGCAAACATGATTTCCCTTTCATAAAACCATGCTGACTCTGCTTGATTGAATTATGCTTTTCCAAATGTCCTGCTACTGCTTCCTTAATAATGGACTGCAGCATTTTCCCAACCACAGATGTTAGGCTAATTGGTCTATAGTTTCTTGCTTTTTGTCTGCCTCCATTTTTAAATAGGGGCATTACATTTGCGGTTTTCCAATCCGTTGGGACTGCCCCAGAATCCAGGAATTTTGGTAGATTACAACGAATTCATCCACTATCTCTGCAGCCACTTATTTTAAGACCCTAGGATGTAAGCCATCAGGTCCACGGGACTTGTCCGCCTTTAGTCCCATTATTTTACCGAGTACTACTTCATTAGTGATTGTATTAAGTTCCTCCCTCCCTATAGCCCCTTGATTATCCACTATTGGGATGTTTTTAGTGTCTTCTACTGTGAAGACCAATACAAAATATTTGCTCAATGTCTCTGCCATTTCCCTGTTCTGCATTATTAATTCCCCAGTCTCATCCTCCAGGGGACCAACATTTACTTTAGCCACTCTTTTCCTTTTTATGTACCTGTAGAAACTCTTACTATCTGTTTTTATATTTCGTGCTAGTTTACTTTCATAATCTATCTTCCCTCTCTTTATCATTTTTTCAGTCGTTCTTTGCTGGCTTTTAAAAGTTTCCCAATCCTTTGGCCTCCCACCAGTCTTGGCCACATTGTATGCCCTTGTTTTCAATTTGATACCCTCTCTTATTTCTTTCGTTAGCCATGGATGGTTATCCCTACTCTTACAATCTTTCCTTCTCATTGGAATATATTTTTGTTGAGAGTTATGAAATATCTCCTTAAATTTCTGCCACTGCTCATCAACCGTCCCATACGTTAATCTATTTTCCCAGTCCACTTTAGCTCACTCTGCCCTCGTACCTTTGTAGTCTCCTTTATTTAAGCTTAGGACACTGGTTTGAGAACGAACTTTCTCTCTCTCCAACTGAATTTGAAATTCAACCATATTATGGTCACTCATTCCTATTACTACGAGATCATTTATTAATCCTGTCTCATTACACAGTACCAGATCTAAGATAGCCTGCTCCCTGGTTGGTTCCGCAACGTACTGTTCAAGAAAACTATCCTGGATACACTCTATGAACTCTTCCTCAAGGCTACCCTGGCCAATTTGCTTTGTCCAATCAATATGAAGGTTAAAATCGCCAATGATTATTGCCGTTCCTTTATTACAAGCCTCCATTATTTCTTGATTTATACTCCGTCCAACAGTGTAGCTACAGTTAGGGGGCCTATAGACTATGCCCACCAGCGACTTTTTCCCCTTATTATTTCTTATCTCCATCCAAACTGATTCAACCTCTTGATCCTCTGAGCCAATATCATGTCTCACTAACGCACTGATCCCATCCTTTATTAACAGTGCTACCCCACCTTCTTTTCCTTTCTATCTGTCCTTCAAAATTGTCAAATACCCCTGAATATTTAGTTCCCAATCCTGTTCACCCTGCAACCACGTCTCTGTAATGGCTATCAGATCATACCCATTTGTATCACTTTGTGCCGGCAACTCCTCTATTTTGTTACGAATGCTGTGTGCATTCAGATAAAGAGCTTTTAAATTTGTTTTTTTACCATTTTTTCCTGCTTTGACCCCACTTTCTGATTCACCTTTATGTTTCTACATTCTGTTCCTTCCTGGCACGCTCTGGTTATCATTTCCCCCATTACCCTGATCTATTGCCTTTTCCTTGTTCTTTGACTTTTTAAATTTTTGCTCACCTGAATCCTCCTCACCCCCCGCCCCCCCCCCCAATAATTAGTTTAAAGCCCTCTCTGCAGCCCTAGTTATTTGATTTGCCAGGACATAAGAACATAAGAAATAGGCACAGGAGTAGGCCATAATTGTGAATTGTGAACCTGTGGAATTCTCTACCACAGAAAGTTGTTGAGGCCAGTTCATTAGATATATTCAAAAGGGAGTTAGATGTGGCCCTTACGGCTAAAGGGATCAAGGGGTATGGAGAGAAAGCAGGAATGGGATACCGAAGTTGCAAAAATGATCAGCCATGACCATATTGAATGGCGGTGCAGGCTCGAAGGGCCGACTGGCCTACTCCTGCACCTATTTTCTATGTTTATGTTTCTATACGGCCCCTCGAGCCTGCTCCGCCATTTAATACGATCATGGCTGATCCGATCATGGACTCAGGTCCACTTACCTGCCCTCTCCCCATAACCCCTTATCCCCTAGTGCACCCTAGTGCAAAGGGTGCAAAAAATATTTCCAAGGATGATAAAACTGTGAGGTTATAACTGTCAGAAAAGGATGGCCACACTGAGTCGCTTTTCACTTGAAAAGTGAAGGTAGGGGGTGACCTAATAGAGGTCTTTAAAATTATGAAAGGTTTTGATAGAGTAGACACAGAGAGTATGTTTCCACTTGTTTGGAGGAACAAAATTAGAGGCCATCAATATAAGATCGTCACCAAGAAATTCAATAGGGAATTCAGAGGAAACTTCTTTGCACAGAGTGCTGAAAATGTGGAACTCATTACCACAGAGAGCAGTTGAAGCAAATAGTATAAATGCATTTAAGGGGCAGCTCGATAAGCATAGGAGGGAGAAGGGAATAGAAGGATGTGCTGATAGGGTGAGATGAAGAATCTTAGAAGTTTACAGCACGGAAGGAGGCCATTTGGCCCATCGTGTCCGCGCCGCCCAACAAGAGGCTACCCAGCCTAATCCCACTTTCCAGCTCTCGGTCTGTAGCCCTGTAGGTTACGGCACTTCAGGTGCACATCCAAGTACTTGTTAAATGCGGTGAGGGTTTCTGCCTCTACCACCCTTTCAGGCCGTGAGTTCCAGACCCCCACCACCCTCTGGGTGAAGACATTTCCCCTCAAATCCCCTCTAAACATAGAAACATAGAAAATAGGTGCAGGAGTAGGCCATTCGGCCCTTCTAGCCTGCACCGCCATTCAATGAGTTCATGGCTGAACATTCAACTTCAGTACCCCATTCCTGCTTTCTCGCCATACCCCTTGATCCCCCTAGTAGTAAGGACTACATCTAACTCCTTTTTGAATATATTTAGTGAATTGGCCTCAACAACTTTCTGTGGTAGAGAATTCCACAGGTTCACCACTCTCTGGGTGAAGAAGTTCCTCCGCATCTCGGTCCTAAATGGCTTATCCCTTATCCTTAGACTGTGACCTCTGGTTCTGGACTTCCCCAACATTGGGAACATTCTTCCTGCATCTAACCTGTCTAACCCCGTCAGAATTTTATATGTTTCTATGAGGTCCCCTCTCATTCTTCTGAACTCCAGTAAATACAAGCCCAGTTGATCCAGTCTTTCTTGATAGGTCAGTCCCGCCATCCCGGGAATCAGTCTGGTGAACCTTCGCTGCACTCCCTCAATAGCAAGAATGTCCTTCCTCAGGTTAGGAGACCAAAACTGTACACAATACTCCAGGTGTGGCCTCACCAATGCCCTGTACAACTGTAGCAACAACTCCCTGCCCCTGTACTCAAATCCCCTTGCTATGAAGGCCAACATGCCATTTGCTTTCTTAACCGCCTGCTGCACCTGCATGCCAACCTTCAATGACTGATGTACCATGACACCCAGGTCTCTTTGCACCTTCCCTTTTCCTAATCTGTCACCATTCAGATAATAGTCTGTCTCTCTGTTTTTACCACCAAAGTGGATAACCTCACATTTATCCACTTCTACCTTCTACCAATTACTTTAAATCTATGCCCCCTGGTTGTTGACCCCTCTCCTAAGGGAAATGGGCCCTGTCTATCCACTCTATCCACGCCCCTCATAATTTTATACACCTCAATGAGGTCTCCCCTCAACCTCCTCTGTTCCAAGGAAAACAAACCCAGCCTATCTAATCAGTCCTCATAGCTAAAATTCTCCACTCCCAGCAACATCCTGGTAAATCTCCTCTGTACCCTCTCCAATGCAATCACGTCCTTCCTGTAACGCGGTGACCAGGACGGCACGCAGTATCAAGGATGGGAGGAGGCTCTTGTGGAGCATAAACACCAGTGTGGACTGGTTGGGCTCATTGGCCTGTTTCTGGGCTGTATATTCTATGTAATCCTATGTAAAATATTCCCATTGTACAGATAGTCTGATCCATTATTATATTCCCATTGTACAGATGGTCAAAATGAATGAGCCAGCACCGGAGGTCATTTGACCCATTGTTCCTGTGCCATCTCCTTGAATGAGCTATCTAATTATTCCCATTCACCTGCTCTTTCCCTATAGTCTTGTCCATTTTTTTCCTTCAAGTATTTATCCAATGTCCTTTTGAATGTTACTATTGAATCTGCTCCAACTGAACGACTTGCATTTATATAGCACCTTTACATAGTAAATCAGCCCAATGCACTTCATCGGAGTGTTATCAAATTTTAAAGCGAGCCACATAAGATGAAAATAGGACGGGTGACAAAAAACATGCTCAAAGCGGTAGGTTTTAAGGAGCATCTTAAAGGAGGAGAGAGAGGCGGAGGGGTTTAGGGAGGGAATGCCAGAGCTTAGGTCCTAGGCAGCTTAAGGCACAGCCGCCAATGGTGGAGCGATTATAATCGGGAATAGACAAGGGGCCAGAATTGGAGGAGCGCAGAGATCTCAGGGTTGTCGGACTGGAGGGTCTAGAGGATTCCGTGTTCCACGCCGACGTAGAGTGTGTGAGGTTGCAGCCCCTCTTCCATTATTTGAAGGGGCTGCTCCTCAAATTCTGCCCGCACTTCAGTCCCACGCTCCTGATCTTTGGGCACCCTGTGCGGAGGGGAGCGGGCAGGTCGGAAGAGCCTCCTCGTAGGACTGCTCCTGGGCCTGGCCAAGATGGCCATCAGCCGGTCCAGGCAGCAGGTGGTCGAGGAGGTCGTTCAGCCCGACTGCCTGCCTCTCTTTCGCGGTTACATCCGAGCCAGGGTGTCCCTGGAGATGGAGCACGCGGTGTCCACCGGTACGCTCGCGGCCTTCCGCGAGAGGTGGGCGCCGGAGGGACTGGAGTGCATCATCACCCCCGGCAACCAAATTTTAATTTGATTTAAGTTTACTGTCTAAAGTTCAATTTGTTTAAGTCTGTCGGTTTTAGAGCCCCCCTTTCATCAGGGGGCACTTGTATTAAAATTTGCAACAAAATAGTTGTAGGGCTGGAGGAGATTAGAGAGATAGGGAGGGCAAGACCATGGAGGGATTTGAAAAAAGGCTAAGAATTTTAAAATTGAGGCCTTGCAGGTCTGGGAGCCAATGTAGGTGAGTGAGCACAGGGGTGGTGGTGAATGGGACTTGGTGCGAGTTAAGATACAGGATGAGGTCAAGTTTATGGATGATTGAAAATGGGAGGCCGACCAGGAGTGCATTGAAATAGTCAAGTCTAGAGATAACTAAAACATGAATTAGGGTTTCAGCAGCCAATGAGCTGAGGCAGGATTGGAGACGGGCGATGTAACGGAGGTGGAAGTGGGCGGATTTTGGTGATGGAGCAGACATGTGGTCGGAAACTCATCTCAGGGTCAAATAGGATGCCAAGGTTGTGAATGTTCTGGTTCAGCCTCAGACACGGGCCAGGGAGGTGGGTGGAGTCAGTAGCTGGGCCAACAGTTTGTGGCAGGGACCGAAGACAATGGCTTTGATCATCCCAATATTTAGTTGGACAAAATTTCTGCCCGTTCAGTACTGGATGTCGGACAAGCAGCATGATAAATCAAAAGCAGTGGAGGGGTCGAGAGAGGTGGTATGAGGTAGAGCTGGGTGCCGTCAGCGTACACTTGGGTGATGTCGCTGAGGGGCAGCATGTAGATGAGAAACAGGAGAGGGCGAAGGATAGATCCTTGAGGGACTCCAGAGGTAACGGGAGTGGGAAGAGAAGCCATTGCAGGAGATTCTCGGGCTACAATTGGACAGATAAGAACGGTGCCAGGCGAGTGCAGTCCCACCCAGCTGGACGACGCAAGAGACGTGTTGGAAGAGGATGGAGTGGTCAATCGTGTCAAAGGCTGCAGACAGATCGAGAACCATAGAATCATAGAAAATAGGAGCAGGAGTAGGCCATTCGGCCCATCGAGTCCGCACCGCCATTCAATATGACCATGGCTGATCCTCTATCTCAGCACCATATTCCCGCTTTTTCCCCCATACCCCTTGATGCCTTTTGTTTATAGAAATATAGAAAGATGAGGAGGAATAGTTTACAACAGGCATAGTCACATCGGATATCATTTGTGACTTTGATAAGTGCCGTTTTAGAGCTAAGGAAGGGTTGAAAACCTGATTGGAGGAATTTAAGCAAGGAGTTGGGGGAAAGATGGGCACGGGTTTGGAAGGTGACAACACGTTGAAGGACTTGGGAGAGGAAAGGGAGGTTGGAGATGGGCTGGTAGTTTGCAAGGACAGAGGTGTCAAGGGTGTTTTTTTTGAGGAGGGGGTGATGATGGCAGATTTTAAAGGGCGAGGCACAGTACCTGAGGAGAGGGAACTGTTAACAATATCTGCTAACGTGGGGGCCAGGAAACCTAGAAACATAGAAACTGGGGGCAGGAGTAGGCCATTCGGCCCTTCGAGCCTGCACCACCATTCAATAAGATCATGGCTGATCATTCCCTCAGTACCCCTTTCCTGCGTTCTCTCCATACCCCTTGATCCCTTTAGCCATAAGGGCCATATCTAACTCCCTCTTGAATATATCCAATGAACTGGCATCAACAACTCTCTGCGGTAGAGAATTCCACAGGTTAACAATTCTCTGAGTGAAGAAGTTTCTCCTCTTCTCAGCCCTAAATGGCCTACCCCTTATCCTAATACTGTATCCCTGGTTCTGGACTTCCCCAGCATTGCAAACTTTCTTCCCGCATCTAACTTGTCCAGTCCCGTCAGAATCTTATATGTTTCTATGAGATCCCCTCTCATCCTTCTAAACTCCAGTGTATAAAAGCCCAGTTGATCTAGTCTCTCCTCATATATCAGTCCAGCCATCCCGGGAATCAGTCTGGTGAACCTTCGCTGCACTCCTTCAATAGCAAGAACGGCCTTCCTCAGATTAGGAGACCAAAACTGAACACAATATTCCAGGTGAGGTCTCACCAAGGCCCTGTACAACTGCAGTAAGACCTCCCTGCTCCTATACTCAAATCCCCTAGCTATGAAGGCCAACATACCATTAGCCTTCTTCACTGCCTGCTGTACCTGCATGCCAACTTTCAATGACTGATGAATCATGACACCCAGGTCTCGTTGCATCTCCCCTTTTCCTAATCTGCCGCCATTCAGGAAGTCCAGTTGGGCGGTGAGCAGTTGGCGGGGGCGGGCGGGGATAGTGTTGATGGGGTCGGAGGTGTGTCTCATGGACAAGTTGAGCTTGGTGAGCGCATGAGTGGATAGATGAGAGAAAGTAGAGAAAGATGCTAGTTCAGGATTGGACATGGGGTAATAGAAACATAGAAACACAGAAAATAGGTGCAGGAGTAGGCCATTCGGCCCTTCGAGCCTGCATCGCCATTCAATGAGTTCATGGCTGAACATGCAACTTCAGTACCCCATTCCTGCTTTCTCACCATACCCCTTGATCCCCTAGTAGTAAGGACTACATCTAACTCCTTTTTGAATATATTTAGTGAATTGGCCTCAACAACTTTCTGTGGTAGAGAATTCCACAGGTTCACCACTCTCTGGGTGAAGAAGTTTCTCCTCATCTCGGTCCTAAATGGCTTACCCCTTATCCTTAGACTGTGGCCCCCGGTTCTGGACTTCCCCAACAGTGGGAACATTCTTCCTGCATCTAACCTATCTAAACCCGTCAGAATTTTAAATGTTTCTATGAGATCCCCTCTCATTCTTCTGAACTCCAGTGAATACAAGCTCAGTTGATCCAGTCTTTCTTGATATGTCAGTCCCGCCATCCCGGGAATCAGTCTGGTGAACCTTCGCTGCACTCCCTCAATAGCAAGAATGTCCTTCCTCAAGTTAGGAGACCAAAACTGTACACAATACTCCAGGTGTGGCCTCACCAAGGCCCTGTACAACTGTAGCAACACCTCCCTGCCCCTGTACTCAAATCCCCTCGCTATGAAGGCCAACATGCCATTTGCTTTCTTAACCACTTGCTGTACCTGCATGCCAACCTTCAATGACTGATGTACCATGACACCCAGGTCTCGTTGCACCTCCTCTTTTCCTAATCTGTCACCATTCAGATAATAGTCTGTCTCTCTGTTTTTACCACCAAAGTGGATAACCTCACATTTATCCACATTATACTTCATCTGCCATTCATTTGCCCACTCACCTAACCTATCCAAGTCACTCTGCAGCCTCATAGCATCCTCCTCGCAGCTCACACTCAACTTAGTGTCATCCGCAAATTGGGAGATACTACATTTAATCCCCTCGTCTAAATCATTAATGTACAATGTAAACACCTGGGGCCCCAGCACAGAACCTTGCGGTACCCCACTAGTCACTGCCTGCCATTCTGAAAAGTCCCCATTTACTCCTACTCTTTGCTTCCTGTCTGACAACCAGTTCTCAATCCATGTCAGCACACTACCCCCAATCCCATGTGCTTTAACTTTGCACATTAATCTCTTGTGTGGGACCTTGTCGAAAGCCTTCTGAAAGTCCAAATATACCACATCAACTGGTTCTCCCTTGTCCACTCTACTGGAAACATCCTCAAAAGATTCCAGAAGATTTGTCAAGCTTGATTTCCCTTTCACAAATCCATGCTGACTTGGACCTATCATGTCACCTCTTTCCAAATGCGCTGCTATGACATCCTTAATAATTGATTCCATCATTTTACCCACTACTGATGTCAGGCTGATCAGAGACAAACGTAAGTCCCTGCAGTCAGAATCAGGGGAAGTCATAACGGGGAACAAAGAAATGGCAGACCAACTGAGCAAGTACTTTGGTTCGGTATTCACTAAGGAGGACACATAAGGGGTTGACTGTGGATGGGCAATGTTTTCTCTCTCCCTCCTTTTTTAAAAAGTGGGGTTACATTGGCTACGCTCCACTCGATAGGAACTGATCCAGAGTCAATGGAATGTTGGAAAATGACTGTCAATGCATCCGCTATTTCCAAGGCCACCTCCTTAAGTACTCTGGGATGCAGTCCATCAGGCCCTGGGGATTTATCGGCCTTCAATCCCATCAATTTCCCCAACACAATTTCCTGACTAATAAGGATTTCCCTCAGTTCCTCCTTCTTACTAGACCCTATGACCCCTTTTATATCCGGAAGGTTGTTTGTGTCCTCCTTAGTGAATACCAAACCAAAGTACTTGCTCAATTGGTCTGCCATTTCTTTGTTCCCCGTTATGACTTCCCCTGATTCTGACTGCAGGGACTTACGTTTGTCTTTACTAACCTTTTTCTCTTTACATATCTATAGAAACTTTTGCAGTCCCTCTTAATGTTCCCTGCAAGCTTCCTCTCGTATTCCATTTTCCCTGCCCTAATCAAACCCTTTGTCCTCCTCTGCTGAGTTCTAAAATTCTCCCAGTCCCCAGGTTCACTGCTATTTCTGGCCAATTTGTATACCACTTCCTTGGCTTTAATACTATCCCTGATTTCCCTTGATAGCCACGGTTGAGCCACCTTCCCTTTTTTATTTTTACGCCAGACAGGAATGTACAATTGTTGTAGTTCATCCATGCGTTCTCTAAATATCTGCCATTGCCCATCCACAGTCAACCCCTTAAGTATCATTTGCCAATCTATCCCAGCCAATTCACGCCTCATACCTTCAAAGTTACCCCTCTTTAAGTTCTGGACCATGGTCTCTGAATTAACTGTTTCATTCGCCATCCTAATGTAGAATTCCACCATATTATGGTCACTCTTCCCCAAGGGGCCTCGCACAACGAGATTGCTAATTAATCTTCTCTCATTACACAACACGCAGTCTAAGGTGGCCTCCCCCCTAGTTGGTTCCTCAACATATTGGTCTCGAAAACCATCCCTTATGCACTCCAGGAAATCCTACTCCACCGTATTGCTTCCATAAGGGTAGTTTAACTTAGTGGGTTAGAGAAAAGGAGGGAAGTGGTAGCTGAGCGATGGTGACAAAGAAGTCCATGAGCTGTTTGTACTTGATGTTGGAGGTGAGGGTGCAGGTACAGCAGGCAGTTAAGAAAGCAAATGGCATGTTGGCCTTCATAGCGAGGGGATTTGAGTACAGGGGCAGGGAGGTGTTACTACAGTTGTACAGGGCCTTGGTGAGGCCACATCTGGAGTATTGTGTACAGTTTTGGTCTCCTAACTTGAGGAAGGACATTCTTGCTATTGAGGGAGTGCAGCGAAGGTTCACCAGACTGATTCCCGGGATGGCGGGACTGACACATTAAGAAAGACTGTGGATGAGCAATAACATATCAAGAAAAACTTCTTCTCCCAGAGAGTGGTGAACCTGTGGAATTCTCTACCACAGAAAGTTGTTGAGGTCAATTCACTAAATATATTCAAAAAGGAGTTAGATGTAGTCCTTACTACTAGGGGGATTCAAGGGGTATGGCGAGAAAGCAGGAATGGGGTACTGAAGTTGCATGTTCAGCCATGAACTCATTGAATGGTGGTGCAGGCTCGAAGGGCCAAATGGCCTACTCCTGCACCTATTTTCTATGTTTCTATGTTTCTATTCCAGATCATAACTTGCTGCATGAAAAACCCTCATTGCCGCTTCTGCTTCCTATGATAATCCCCTTAAATCGGTGACCTACGGTTACCAACCCTTCTGCCACTGGAACCATTTTCTCCTTGTTTACCCTCTCAAAACTGTGTATGACTTAGAACATCTGTCAATTCTCCTCTTAACCTTCTCTGCTCTAAGGAGAACAACCCCAGCTTCATCAGTCTTGCCACATTACTGAAGTCTCTCTTCCCTGTTACAGTTCTCGTAAATCTCCTCTACATCGTCACTAAAGCCTTGGCGTCCTTCCTAAAGTGTCGTGCCCAGAATTGGACATAATTACAAAGTACTACAAATTATTTACAGCACAGAACGAGCCTCCTCCTACCCTATGAATATCCTATTGCTCCCTCATCTGTTTATCCAGCTATCCGCCTCAACCACTCCCTGCGGTAATGAATTCCACATTCTAATCAGTCTCTGGGTGAAGTCGTTTTTCCTGAATTGCCCAATTGATTTCTTAGTGATTATCTTATATTTATGGCCCCTCGAGGTAAAATTAAAAAGGATATGAGGAATGCTAAGAGCATGAAAAATTATTGGCAAGTAAATTAAGGAAAACCCAAAGATGTTCTATAAATATATTAAGAGCAAGAGGATAACTAAAGAAAGTGTAGGGCCTATTAGAGACCAATCTTTGTGTGGAGGCAGAAGATGTTGGTAAGGCTCGGACACGTGTTATGCTCCTCCTGTACTATGTGGGAAGTCAGGGACGCCTCCAGTGTCCCTGATGACTATGTGTGCGGGAAGTGCATCCGCCTCCAGCTCCTGACGGACCGCGTTGCGGAACTGGAGTTGCGGGTGGATTCACTCTGGAGCATGCACGATGCTGAGAATGACCTGAATAGCACGTTTAGCGAGTTGGTCTTACCGCAGGTAAAGGGTCCACAGCCAGATAGGGAATGGAAGACCAACAGGAAGAGCAGTGCAAGGAAGGTAGTGCAGGGGCCCCCTGCGGTCATCCCTCTGCAAAACAGATACACCGCTTTGGGTACTGTTGAGGGGGATGACTCATCAGGGAAGGGCAGCGGCAGCCAAGTTCATGGCACCGTGGCTGGCTCTGCTGCACAGGAGAGCAGGAAAAAGAGTGGGAGAGCTATAGTGATAGGGGATTCAATTGTAAGGGGAATAGATAGGCGTTTCTGTGGCCACAACTGAGACTCCAGGATGGTATGTTGCCTCCCTGGTGCAAGAGGCAAGGATGTCTCGGAGCGGGTGCAGGACATTCTGAAAAGGGAGGGTGAACAGCCAGTTGTCGTGGTGCACATTGGTACCAACGACATAGGTAAAAAACGGGATGAGGTCCTAGGAGACGAATTCAAGGAGCTAGTTAAATTAAAAAGTAGGACCTCAAAAGTAGTAATCTCGGGATTGCTACCAGTGCCACGTGATAGTCAGAGTAGGAATCGCAGGATAGCTCAGATGAATACATGGCTTCAGGAGTGGTGCAGAAGGAAGGGATTCAAATTCCTGGGACATTGGAACCGGTTCTGGGGGAGGTGGGACCAGTACAAACCGGACAGTCTGCACCTGGGCAGGACCGGAACCAATGTCCCAGGGGGAGTGTTTGCTAGTGCTGTTGGGGAGGAGTTAAGCTAATGTGGCAGGGGGATGGGAACCTATGCAGGGAGACAGAGGGAAATAAAATGGAGTCAGAAGCAAAAGATAGAAAGGAGAATAGTAAAAGTGGAGGGCAGAGAAACCTAAGGCAAAAAACAAAAAGGGCCACATTAAAGCAAAATTCTAAAGGGGCAAAGTGTGCTAAAAAGGCAAGCCTGAAGGCTCTGTGCCTCAATGCGAGGAGTATTCAGAATAAGGTGGACGAATTAACTGCGCAGATAGCAGTTAACGGGTATGATGTAATTGGCATCACGGAGACATGGCTCCAGGGTGACCAAGGCTGGGAACTCAACATCCAGGGGTATTCAGCATTTAGGAAGGATAGACAGAAAGGAAAAGGAGGCGGGGTGGTGTTGCTGGTTAAAGAGGAAATTAATGCAATAGTAAGGAAGGACATTAGCTTGGATGATGTGGAATCTGTGTGGGTGGAGCTGCGGAATTCCAAAGGGCAGAAAACGCTGGTGGGAGTTGTGTACAGATCACCAAACAGTAGTAGTGAGGTTGGGGACAGCATCAAACAAGAAATAAGGGATGCGTGCACTAAAGGTACAGCAGTTATTATGGGCGACATTAATCTACATATTGATTGGGCTAACCAAACTGGTAGCAATGAGGTGGAGGAGGATTTCCTGGAGTGTATTATGGGATGGTTTTCAAGACCAATATGTCGAAGAACCAATCAGGGAGCTGGCCATCCTAGACTGGGTGATGTGTAATGAGAAGGGACTAATTAGCAATCTTGTTGTGCGAGGCCCCTTAGGGAAGAGTGACCATAATATGGTAGAATTCTTTATTAAGGTGGAGAGTGACACAGTTAATTCGGAAACTAGGGTCCTAAACTTAAGGAAAGGTAACTTCGATGGTATGAGACGTGAATTGGCTAGAATAGACTGGCAAAGGATACTTAAAGGGTTGACGGTGGATAGGCAATGGCAGACATTTATAGATCATATGGATGAACTTCAGCAATTGCACATCCCTGTCTGGAGTAAAAATAAAGCGGGGAAGGTGGGTCAACCGTGGTTAACAAGGGGAATTAAGGATTGTGTTAAATCCAAGGAGGAGGCATATAATTTGGCGAAAAAGCAACAAACCTGAGGACTGGGGGAAATTTAGAATTCAACAGAGGAAGACGATGGGTTTAGTTAAGAGGGGAAAAATAGAGTACGAAAGGAAGCTTGCAGGGAACATAAAAACTGACTGCAAAAGCTTCTATAAATATGTGAAGAGAAAAAGATTAGTGAAGACAAACGTAGGTCCCTTGCAGTCGGAATCAGGTGAATTTATAATGGGGAACAAAGAAATGGCAGACCAATTGAACAAATACTTCGGTTCTGTCTTCACGAAGGAAGACACAAATAACCTTCCGAATGTAATAGGGGACAGTGGGTCTAGTGAGAAGGAGGAACTGAAGGATATCCTTATTAGGCGGGAAATTGTGTTCGGGAAATTGTTGGAATTGAAGGCCGATAAATCCCCGGGCCTGATGGTCTGCATTTCAGAGTACTCAAGGAAGTAGCCCAAGAAATAATGGATGCATTGGTGATCATTTTCCAACAGTCTATTGACTCTGGATCAGTTCCTATGGAATGGAGGGTACCTAATGTAACACCACTTTTTAAAAAAGGAGGGAGAGAGAAAATGGGTAATTATAGACTGGTTAGCCTGACATCAGTAGTGGGGAAAATGTTGGAATCAATCATTAAGGATGAAATAGCAGCGCCTTTGGAAAGCAGTGACAGGATTGGGCCAAGTCAGCATGGATTTATGAAAGGGAAATCATGCTTGACGAATCTTCTGGAATTTTTTGAGGATGTAACTAGCAGAGTGGACAAGGGAGAACCAGTGGATGTGGTGTATTTGGACTTTCAAAAGGCTTTTGACAAGGTCCCGCACAAGAGATTGGTGTGCAAAATCAAAGCACATGGTATTGGGGGTAATGTACTGACATGGATAGAGAACTGGTTGGCAGACAGGAAGCAGAGAGTCAGGATAAACGGGTCCTTTTCAGAATGGCAGGCAGTGACTAGTGGAGTGCCGCAGGGCTCAGTGCTGGGACCCCAGCTATTTACAATATACATTAATGATTTAGATGAAGGACTTGAGTGCAACATCTCCAAGTTTGCGGATGACACTAAACTGGGTGGTGGTGTGAATTGTGAGGAGGACGCTAAGATGCTGCAGGGTGACTTGGACAGGTTAGGTGAGTGGGCAAATGCATGGCAGATGCAGTATAATGTGGATAAATGTGAGGTTATCCATTTTGGGGGCAAAAACACGAAGGCAGAATATTATCTGGATGGCGGCAGATTAGGAAAAGGGGAGGTGCAACGAGACCTTGGTGTCACGGTTCATCAGTCATTGAAAGTTGGCATACAGGTACAGCAGGCGGTGAAGAAGGCAAATGGTATGTTGGCCTTCATAGCTAGGGGATTTGAGTATAGGAGCAGGGAGGTCTTACTGCAGTTGTACAGGGCCTTAGTGAGGCCTCACCTGGAATATTGTGTTCAGTTTTGGTCTCCTAATCTGAGGAAGGACGTTCTTGCTATTGAGGAAGTGCAGCGAAGGTTCACTGCACTTCCAGGGATGGCTTGGCTGTCATATGATAGAGACTGGATCAACTGGACCTTTATTCACTGGAGTTTAGAAGGATGAGAGGGGATCTCATAGAAACGTATAAGATTCTGATGGGACTGGACAGGTTAGATGCGGGAAGAATGTTCCCGATGTTGGGGAAGTCCATAACCAGGGGACATAGTCTTAGGATAAGGGGTAGGCCATTTAGGACTGAGATGAGGAGAAACTTCTTCACTCAGAGAGTTGTAAACCTGTGGAATTCCCTGCCGCAGAGAGTTGTTGAGACCAGTTCATTGGATATATCCAAGAGGGAGTTAGATATGGCCCTTATGGCTAAAGAGATCACGCGGTATGGAGAGAAGCAGGAAAGGGGAATGATCAGCCATGATCTTATTGAATGGCGGTGCAGGCTCGAAGGGCCGAATGGCCTACTCCTGCACCTATTTTTTATGTTTCTATATTCTTCATGAATACTTTGCGTCTGTTTTCACAACGGAAAGGGGCAAAGCAGATACTGCTATCGAGAAGGAGTGTGATATTCTGGATGAAATAAACAGTGAGAGAGGAGGAATTAAAGGGTTTAGCGACTTTGAAAGTGGATAAGTCCACAGGCTCAGATGAAATGCATCCCAGGCTGTTGAGTGAAGCAAAAGAGGAAACAACAGAGGCCTTGACCATCATTTTCTAGTCCTCTTTGGATTCAGGCTTGGTGTCGGAGGACTGCTAATGTGGTACCCTTGTTTAAGAAGGGAGAAAGGGATGGGCTGAGTAATTACAGGCCTGCTGTTAATACGGATCCTTTTTCCCTCAATCTGTTTCAGCGAATACACTGACACACGAACACCTTGCTGCCTTTTCTGTAAAAGACCTTTATTGAGGATTCTCCGGCCGGGACTTGTCAAGACAAAGGAACACTCTCAATCAGAGCCTGTTTACCTTCCCCTGGACAAGCCCCTTTTTAGCGCGACACACTAACAGTTATACATTTTCAAAACAGAACACATTTGAGTAGCACTTGGTCTATCCAATCCCTTTCTGCCTCCCCCCCCACCCGAGTACATCCAATGGCAGGCAAGAAAGTCTCCCAATTAGGGCTGGTGTCAGAGTCAGGTTAGTTATAGCTTTGCTACACTGTCTTCCCTTATCAGTAAAAGCCATTACTTTTCCCTTCCTATCTAGGATTGCTTTCTTTCTTTGTGCTGCCTTGCGGCTTTCTCATGACCCGTGTTTAACCTCAACTTCAACTCTTGGTAACCCCTTTTTTTTCTGTCGATTCTGCAGTTGTCTGCATCTTGACATTTATTTAGCTATTTTCCCATGATTCCCTATCTCCATCCTTTTGCCACATTCTCTATCCATCTACCACATTCGCAACCCTTTTACACATTCTCATTCCCCCCTTTTATCATTCCATGATAACCCTGGTGCTTATTCCAGGAGTATCGCGTTTAGCCGTGCGCATTCTCTTTCCTGATCTTCCTTGTTGTCTGTGAGTCCGCCTCGAGCCTCTTCGCAAGGTCTTATCAATGTCTGTTTAGGTTCTCACATCGTATCCTGTCGGAATATTATTGAATTGATAACTTCTGGAGCCTTGGTACAAGGCCGAAGAGAGGCCTTTTACCTCCTTATGGGCCAGTGCGGGAACCAGCACTTTAACCCTTGTCCCGCTGGTATCTCTAATGCCAAATTTCTCTTACAATTTCCCCCTTTTGGCCCTTGGCTATACGCCAAGCTGGCCATATTTCCCGATAACTATCTCCCTGTAGGCGAGTTCCAGATAGGTTCGTTCACCCGGGTGGCCATCTCCCAAGCTTCGGGACCTCCTGAAACCTTCCCGCAGAGTTATATAAGGTAAGTCCTTCCTGTAGGACTGCTTAAATTTTCATCCCTTATGGCCTTAATCATAGTGCGTGCCCTGACTTATCGTTTGGCCTGTTTAATTCGTGCACATGTTAATCCCATCATGACCATCAGAACCAGACCCTGTATTAGTACAAGTGCATGTGATATTATTCTTATCCATGGGTGAATTTGACTATTAAGTCCAATGTCCCACAGCTTTGAGTACCAGGGCTGATCAGCCAGCATTGCGTTAGTGTCTCTCTGTAAGTTGTCTATTTCTTCCATCAGCCGGACATACTGTCGTCTTTGATACTGGATTCCTTGCACCAAACGTAATTGTTCCTCATTTAGTTCCGGTATCTGTTTGCCTTGCGGTTCCCATACCGCCTCTTCGTACCCTTCTCGGAGGGTATCCGTGATTGTTCCGTGGATGATTTCCGTTGTCTCGGGATATATGTGGTATTCCCATGGGCCTGAAACAGAAGTTAGGGTTGGTGATGACACAGGGGGTGACTCCTCCCCTGGTCTTAATCGTCGGGTTGGCTGCTCCTGTGCTCCATTTCCTTGTGGAGCAGCGATTGTTTCGGAATCCTGTTTGAGAGGAGTGCTACTCAGCACGCATCCCTTTGTTTGGTGGAATCTGCAATCATCATTCATCATTAGTGTCGTACCTCGACATAAAACCACTTGATTAATTTTATAGCAATCAGTTATATCAATGCCTTTGGTACTATTGTTAATTTTAATCACCCGTCTGGCAGGCTGATGGTAACGTAACCGAGTTTGGTTTCTCACTTCACCAATATTATCGATCTGGTATAAGGGGTCTCCCTTTGTTACATCATACTGTGGTATGGACAACACAAATCCGATCATATTCACCCACCCAGTAATACATCTGAGTTTCGGCACCCATGCGTGACTATTCCTTCGTACCTCGCATGTGTTATTCATTTTTTTATTTAGAGTCCAATTGTTAAGTATGCTGTTCGGAATCCAATCTGGTATGTCTCCATTCTGGAGTTGCTCCAAATTATGTTGTACCTCACTTAATATCCAGGCCCCATACCCGGAGCAAACTATCTCAGCCTGTACTCGTTTACTTATATCTTTCCCCATTGCGTGGATCAATTTTATTGTCTTGGCATTTCGGCAATGTATGGGCCACTTGTAACAGTTCCCCTTCCGCGCCATCTCCCAACCGCGCTTGTAGGGCTTGGTTATTCAAGTCCCTCCCCACTAAACCACTCAAGACTACGCCATTAAGTTGTTAACCCGGTCGTATATTGCCTACAGGTCTATGGAATTCATCGTCATAACCCCTGCCGCATAACCCGTGCCTAGAGTTTCCAGTATTCCCCTTTTTGCTCGACCTTGCCCTGTTCTATTTCTGACATTAAATCTCAGGGTAGTGGGTTCCGGGCCTTCGAGGATCCGTTGTGCCAGGTTCTGGTATAGACTTATAGTTTCATTCCCACAGAAGCTAGGAAAAATTATATCCATTAGGTTTAGGATAAGTAGTCGCTGACGCACCCCAAATTATATCCTTTCTTTAGATTCTTTTATTACTAGCCCTCCCCCTTTGCTCCGTTCTGTTCCCACCCTTCTGTTTCTCTTGCGGGGTGGATTTGGCTGCTTGTTTGCAGTTTCGTCCGGCCAGGCATGAGTTTCTAGAACTGGAATTCCATCCAGTTGGATTTCTGCGCCCTTCCCCTTTTGGTCCTATGAACTTGCTCCTGTCCTCGGAATCTACTGGCGCCCATGGCATCGGCAGCCTGCTGCATTACAACCTTACTTAATAAACTATACATAGCCATGTGTTAAAATAAGTTCTGTCCTTGCTCCAGTCCTTGGCTGCTGGGATGCATATTTTGGCAGTCAAATTAAACAAAGCTAGTTCATGTAGTTGTGTCTTTCCTGCGTGTGCTATATCTCTCGTAGTCCATCTGTATTATCCAGTGCCTGCGTGGGCCTCAAGGTCCCCAGTATCCTGAGTCTCCAGGGTCGAAGCCGCCACTGTGGTCCCATCTCGGTGAGTGTTTTATCTGCAAATTTTAAACAGATAGCCTGGTCGTCACCAGGTGTTAGATTCTGGTCTACTCCTCTTTTATCCATGCATGTTGTGGTCACTCTGTGAAATCGGAGGTAAGGGTTAGGTTGGGTCTGTACACTTACCCACCGTGGGGTACATTGGCTCTATTGCCATAGGTGATGGTGCGCACTGCACTATCCGTCTGGCCCCATTTAAAAAAAAAATCTTCCAGCTTATTTATCTTAGCTTTTAACTCTTGAATTTGTTTTGTTTGAGTATCTTTCTTTTATTTGTATCAGGCGAGTATTATTACATAGGCTAGTTCTGTTTTTATTTTTATTCTGACTATCGCACCATTTCCTCTGTTAGGTGAGTCTTTTTTATTCTATTAAGAAATCCAAATTAATAATGTCCAGTATAAAACAGCTGTCAATGGAAAGGGTTAACTCCTTTACAGGTTTGTAAGAAAGCCTGATGTCATTACGTGACTTCGCGTAATCATCCGAAAAATTCTTTTTTTTAAGTCTTTGTGCCTTCAAAACTTGCTTAGAAATTAGAAATCCGTTAAAACAGCAGAAATCATTCGTAAAGCCGTCATAATAAAAGTCTTCTCATCAGGGAAGACGGCATTTTAGAGTAAACTCCAATGTTTTCTTAACTTCTAATTGCCAAAGATTTTTTTTTTTGATTGATTTAAAACGAGACCACACATTTTTAATAGCTATTTTGTTTGCTGAAATCCAATTTTCACACACACTGTACATTCTAACATTTCGTTTTATTTTACGTTCCCGTTCACTGGGCATATCTTGTGTTTTATTTCTCTCTCGGCACAAAATCTAAACATCCGTGCCAGTTCCATTTTCTATAAGAATTTTAAAATTTAGTAAGATTCTCTAATTCCCAGTTCTTTCTGTGCTGAGTTTGCATAGCTTAGATCTTTTCTCCTCGTTATTTTCAAAACCCTCCTGCTTGTTTAGACTGTTCGGGACTTTTCCTGATAAGAACATAAGAACATAAGAATTAGGAACAGGAGTAGGCCATCTAGCCCCTCGAGCCTGCCCCGCCATTCAATAAGATGATGGCTGATCTGGTCGTGGACTCAGCTCCACTTACCCGCCCTCTCCCCGTAACCCTTAATTCCCTTATTGGTTAAAAATCTATCTATCTTTGACTTGAATACATTCAATGAGCTAGCCTCAACTGCTTCCTTGGGCAGAGAATTCCACAGATTCACAACCCTCTGGGAGAAGAAATTTTTTCTCAACTCGCTTTTAAATTGGCTCCTCCGTATTTTGAGGCTGTGCCCCCTAGTTCTAGTCTCCCCCACCAATGGAAACAACCTCTCTGCCTCTATCTTGTCTATCCCTTTCATGATTTTAAATGTTTCTATAAGATCACCCCTTATCCTTCTGAACTCCAAGGAGTAAAGACCCAGTCTACTCAATCTATCATCATAAGGTAACCCCCTCATTTCTGGAATCAGCCTAGTGAATCGTCTCTGTACCCCTTCCAAAGCTAGTATATCCTTCCTTAAGTAAGGTGACCAAAACTGCACGCAGTACTCCAGGTGCGTCCTTACCAATACCTTATACAGTTGCAGCAAGACCTCCCTGCTTTTGTACTCCATCCCTTTCGCAATGAAGGCCAATATTCCATTTGCCTTCCTGATTACCTGCTGCACCTGCAAACTAACCTTTTAGGATTCATGCACAAGGACCCCCAGGTCCCTTTGCACCACAGCATGTTGTAATTTCTCCCCATTCAAATAATATTCCCTTTTACTGTTTTTTTCCCAAGGTGGATGACCTCACACTTTCCGACATTGTATTCCATCTGCCAAACCTTAGCCCATTCACTTAACCTATCCAAATCTCTTTGCAGTCTCTCTGAGTCCTCTACACAACCCGCTTTCCCACTAATCTTAGTGTCATCTGCAAATTTTGTTGCACTACACTCTGTCCCCTCTTCCAGGTCATCTATGTATATTGTAAACAGTTGTGGTCCCAGCACTGATCCCTGTGGCACACCACTAACCACTGATTTCCAACCGGAAAAGGACCCATTTATCCCGACTCTCTGCTTTCTGTTCGCCAGCCAATTCTCTATCCATGCTAATACATTTCCTCTGACTCCGCGTACCTTTAACTTCTGTAGTAACCTTTTGTGTGGCACCTTATCGAATGCCTTTTGGAAATCTAAATACACCACATCCATCGGTACACCTCTATCCACCATGCTCGTTATATCCTCAAAGAATTCCAGTAAGTTAGTTAAACATGATTTCCCCTTCATGAATCCATACTGCGTCTGCTTGATTGCACTATTCCTATCCAGATGTCCCGCTATTTCTTCCTTAATGATAGCTTCAAGCATTTTCCCCACTACAGATGTTAAACTAACTGGCCTATAGTTACCTGCCTTTTGCCTGCCCCCCTTTTTAAACAGAGGCGTTACATTAGCTGCTCTCCAATCCGCTGGTACCTCCCCAGAGTCCAGAGAATTTTGGTAGATTATAACGAATGCATCTGCTATAACTTCAGCCATCTCTTTTAATACCCTGGGATGTATTTCATCAGGACCAGGGGACTTGTCTACCTTCAGTCCCATTAGCCTGTCCAGCATTACTCCCCTAGTGATAGTGATTGTCTCAAGGTCCTCCCTTCCCACATTCCTGTGGCCTGCAAATTTTGGCATTGTTTTTGTGTCTTCCACTGTGAAGATGGAAGCAAAATAATTGTTTAAGGTCTCAGCCATTTCCACATTTCCCATTATTAAATCTCCCTTCTCATCTTCTAAGGGACCAACATTTACTTTAGTCACTCTCTTCCATTTTATATATCGGTAAAAGCTTTTACTATCTGTTTTTATGTTTTGCGCCAGTTTACTTTCGTAATCTATCTTTCCTTTCTTTATTGCTTTCTTAGTCATTCTTTGCTGTTGTTTAAAATTTTCCCAATCTTCTAGTTTCCCACTAACCTTGGCCACCTTATACGCATTGGTTTTTAATTTGATACTCTCCTTTATTTCCTTGGTCATCCACGGCTGGTTATCACTTCTCTTGCCGCCCTTCTTTTTCACTGGAATATATATTTTTTTGCGCACTATGAAAGAGCTGATAAACAACGTCCATTTTGGAAATCTTTCAAACTGCAGTGAAACTTTCTCGTAATTTAAAATCATTATCACTGTCTAGTGTCTTTTACCTCCTCCAATTTTTTTTCCTTTTCCTAATTAAACCAATATATTTTTCACAACAAACATCAACTAGTATTTAGTAAGTTATGTCTTTTTCCATCACAAACACATTTTTTTCAGCACTTATTTAGTACGTTACATCTTTTTTCAAACCTTTTAATTTTATATCTCCTTTTTTCTTTAAGAGATCAGATTTAATTTAATAATTTTTTTTTAATCCACCTCAGTATTTTGTTGTGCCTTCTCTTAATATCTCAAAATCCCAATTCAAATTTTGTAATTTCAATCTTTATTTAAAACTTTTTTTTTGAGCTAGAAGCTTTTTTAAAAGGCATTCTTTATCTCATTCCGAGACTAAATTTATGTCTTTCAACCCAATGTAATCAATCATTGCATGTTTTCTTTCGACAAGTAAGTGAGCGTGTCAAATAAATTCTTTTTTTTCAACCACCGGGACCATGTATTTTTTATCTTTTACTCAACAAACCTATCCTTTGTGCATTTCCTAGCTCCGTAACTTATCATCCAAATAAATCCACACCTGCGTTTCTAACTTAAAATGTCTTAAAACTTCCCACATACAGGACAACACTACAAAGGGTTGAAAAAACTTTCACTCTGTTTGGAGAAGTGGGTGGAGCTAAAATAAACAAACAGCTGCTCCACTCTTCCAAACAGGCTTTTAAAAAAACATGAAAATATAAAAATTCATTCTGTAGTCAAAAAATCACACAAGTACTCTCATTCAAAAACAGACATTCACAAAAGTCTCTCTTCATTCAACAAAGCTTATTAATTAATTTTTTTCTTTGGCCGGCTCTATTTTTGGATCCATGATTGCCCATTCCCGCGTCGTCCCGCGGTAAAGAAATATTTTATCCTTACACAATTCCTTTTATCCTTACACAATTCCTTTTATCCTTACACAATTCCTCGTGTCGCCCCGCGATTTAGTTTTACACAATTCCTCGCGTTGCCCCGCGATTTAGTTTCACACAATTTCCCTTTTCTTTCACGTCGCCCTGCGGTTTTCCTATTTGCGTCGCTGCGCGATAGTCTATTTCCCTATCCCTCCGCGTCACCCCACGGTTTTCCTATTCGTGTCGCCGCGCGATAGTCTATTTCTCGCGTCGCCCCGCGATGTCCTTTTCCCTCCGTGTCACCCCGCGGTTTTCGTATTCGCGTCGCCGCGCGATAGTCTATTTAAGTCCAATCAGCGCCTAGACGGACTCAGTGATATACAAAGTCGACGTGGTACCTGACTTGAACACTTATTTCCTAAGTTAAAAGGTATTCGCCAGATTGACCTGGATCTCGTTCAGACGCTACCTGAGAACCAGCGAGTGGCAAAACTTTCTTCAGACTTTTGGGACTGGAGCAAACCGAAGTGGTATTTAAAAAGTACTCACTCCAGTGGCTACTTTCCTCCTGTCTCATCCGAGGCTAGTTCGGCTCTTAATTCGCAAGCTTTTGGCAGTCGTCCGTTGAGATCCCACTTCTGACACCAAATGTTAATACAGATTCTTTTTCCCTCAATCTGTTTCAGCGAATACACTGACACACGAACACCTTGCTGCCTTTTCTGTAAAAGATCTTTATTGAAGATTCTCCGGCCGGGACTTATCAAGACAAAGGAACACTCTCAATCAGAGCCTGTTTACCTTCCCCTGGACAAGCCCCTTTTCAGCGTGACACAACAACAGTTATACATTTTCAAAACAGAACACATTTGATTAGCACTTGGTCTATCCAATCCCTTTCTGCCTCTCCCTCCCCCCCACCCCCCCGAGTACGTCCAATGGCAGGCAAGAAAGTCTCCCAATTAGGGCTGGTGTCAGGGTCACGTTAGTTATAGCTTTGCTACACTGTCTTCCCTTATCAGTAAAGAACCCAATTAGTTTCCCTTCCTCCTTATCAGTAAAAGCCATTACTTTTCTCCCTCTTATCTAGGATTGCTTTCTTTGTGCCGCCTTGCGTCTTTCTCATGACCCGTGTTTAACCTCAACTTCAACTCTTGGTAACCCCTTTTTTCCTGTCGATTCTGCAGTTGTCTGCATCTTGACCATTTCTTTAGCTATTTTCCCATGATTCCCTATCTCCATCCTTTTGCCACATTCTCTATCCATCTACCACATTCGCAACCCTTCTGTACACATTCTCACTGTCAGTCTAATCTCAGTGGTGGGAAAATTATTGGAAAAAATCCTGAAAGACAGGATAAATCTACATTTGGAAAGGCAAGGATTAATTAGGGACAGTCAGCACGGATGTTAAGGGAAGATTGTGTTTGACTAACCCGATTGAATTTTTCGAGGAGGTAACCAGGTGGGTCGATGAGGGTTGTGCGTACAATGTAGTATATATGGACTTTAGCAAAGCTTTTGATAAGGTCCCACATCGTAGACTGGTCATGAAGGTTAAAGCCCAGGGGATCCAGGACAAAGTGGCAAGTTGGATCCAAAATTGGCTCAGAGGCAGGAAGCAAAGGGTAATGGTTGATGGATGTTTTTGTAACTGGAAGGATGTTTCCAGTGGGGTTCCACAGGACTCAGTACTGGGTCCCTAGCTTTTTGTGGTATATATTAACGATTTAGATTTGAATATAGGGAGTATGATTAAGAAGTTTGCAGATGACACTAAAATTGGCTTTGTGGTTTATAATGAAGAGCAAAGTCATGGGCTGCAGGAGGATATCAATCTACTGGTCAGGTGGGCAAAAAAGTGGCAAATGGAATTTAATTCAGAGAAGTGTGAGGTAATGTACTTGGGGAGGGCTAATAAGGAAAGGGTATACACATTAAACGGTAGGCCACTTAAAAGTGTAGATGAACAAAAGGACCTTGGAGTGCTTGTACACAGATCCCTGAAAGTAGCAGGCCAGGTGGATAAGGTGGTTAAGAAGGCATACAGAATACTTGCCTTTATTGGCCGAGGCATAGAATACAAGAGCAGGGAAGTTATGCTTAAATTGTATAATATACTGGTTAGGCCATAGTTGGAGTACTGCGTGTAGTTCTGGTCGCCGTATTATAGGAAGGATGTGATTGCACGAGAGAGGGTGCAGAGGAGATTTACTAGGATGCTGCCTGGAATGGAGAATCTTAGTTATGAGGACAGATTGGATAGGCTGGGTTTGTTCTCATTGGAACAGAGGGGGCTGAGAGGAGATCTCATTGAGGTCAAAATATTGAGAGGCCTGGACATAGTGGATAGCAAGGGCCTATTTCCCTTGGTGGAAGGATTAATTATGAGGGGGCATAGGTTTAAGGTGGTTGGTGGAAGGTTCAGCGGGGATTTGACGGGGGGCTTCTTCACGCAGAGGGATGTGGGTGTCTGAAACTGCCTGGAAGGGTGGTGGATGCAGAAACCCTCACCACATTTAAAAGGTGCTTGGATGGGCACTTGAAGTGCCGTAACCTACAGGGTTACGGACCTAGAGCTGGTAATTGGGATACGACTGGATAACCTCTTGTTGGCCGGTGCAGATACGATGGTAAGTACTTCAGGGAATCTAATACGACCAGAGTGATCTGCCGATCTAGTTTCGATTGCCTGGATGGGTCGGAGAGGAATTTTCCCAGATTTTTTCCCCTATTGGCCTGGGTTTTTATCTGGTTTTTGCTTCTCCCAGGAGATCACATGGCTCCGGTTGGGGTGGAGTGTAGAATGTTTCAGTGTGAGGGGTGTCACAGTTGTGTGGGACGGACTGGCTGGGCTGGATGCTCTTTACCTTTCCGCCATTGTTCATTGTTCATAGGTTTATATGTAACCTTTGGGGCTGCTGACCGAGAGCCGTGCGGCTCTTTGTCGGCCGGCGCGGACACGATGGACCGAAATGGCCTCCTTCTGCGCTGTAAATTTCTATGTTTCTATCTGGTCTCGCCCGCAAGTGGAGACATCACCTCTATGTCTACCCGACCAAACCCCTGCATAATCTTACAGAGCTCTATCAGATAAACCCTCTTCTACAGAAAACAGCCTTAGCCTGTTCAAACTTTCCTGATCGGTATTAACTCTCAGTTCTGGTATCATTCTAGTAAATTTCTTTTGCACCTATTCCAGTGCCTCTTTAGCCTTTTATATAATATGTAAGCTAGAACTGTTCACAGTACTCCAAATTTGGTTTAACCAAGGTTCGATACAAGTTTAACATACATTCTCTGCTTTACATTCCAGCCCCTGGGAAATGAACCTCAGTGTTTTGTTTGCCTTATTTATGGCCTTATTAACCTGCATCGCTGCTTTTCGTGATTTGTATATCTGTACCCTCAAATCATCCTGTTCCTCTACCTCTAGGTTGATTCTGGGGATGAGGGGGTTGACTTATGAGGAAAGGTCGAGGAGGTTGGGCCTCTACTCATTGGAATTCAGAAGAATGAGAGGTGATCTTATCGAAACGTATAAGATTATGAGGGGGCTTGACAAGGTGGATGCAGAGAGAATGTTTCCACTGATGGGGGAGACTAGAACTAGGGGGCATGATCTTAGAATAAGGGGCCGCCCATTTAAAACTGAGATGAGGAGAAATTTCTTCTCTCAGAGGGTTGTAAATCTGTGGAATTCGCTGCCTCAGAGAGCTGTGGAAGCTGGGGCATTGAATACATTTAAGACAGAGATAGACAGTTTCTTAACCGATAAGGGGTTATGAGGAGCGGGCAGGGAAGTGGAGCTGGGTCCATGATCGGATCAGCCATGACCGCATTAAATGGCGGAGCAGGCTCGAGGGGCCGTATGGCCTACTCCTGCTCCTATTTCTTATGTTCTTATTTAGACAAGTTTATTAATGTCTTACTGTATTTTTCCACAGTCCTCCTCTGTATTAACTACACCACCCCCCCCCCCCCCCAATTTGGTGTCATCCTCAAATTTTGAAATTTTAATTCCAATTCCCAAGTCGAAATGATTGATGTAAATGGTGAATGACAGTGGTCCCAGCACCTACCTTGGTGGAACACCACTGCCCACGTTTTGTCAATCTGAGTATTACTACTCCAGCTGAGGTCGAACCAACAACTTATAAAGGTTGAGCACGACTCCCTTGCTTTTGTACTCTCTACCTCTATTAATAAAGCTAAGCATCCAAATGGCATACAGGATCCTTAGCGTTATTAGCTTCTTAAGCTGTCCTACCATCTGCAAAGATTTTGGTACATAAACCCCCAGGTCTCTCTGTTCCTGCACCTGTAAAATTGTACCCGTTAGTTTATATCGCCTCTCCTCATTCTTCCTACCAAAATGTATCACTTCACACTTCTCTATATTAAATTTAATCTGCCATTTTTCTACCCATTTCCACCAGTCTGTCTATGACCTCCTGAAGTCTGTTACTCTCCTCTTCTTTGTTCATTGCATTTCTGTGTTTTGTGTCATCTGCAAACTTTGACGATGCCCTGTATACCCAAGTCCAGGTCATTGATAATTGTCAAAAAGAGCTTACATGTCTTAATACTGACCCCTAGGGAACACCACTATATACTTCCCTCCAGCCTAACAAACAACCATTCACCATTACTCTCTGCTTTCTATCCGTTAGCCAATTTTGTATCCATGCTGCCACTGTCCCTTTAATACCATGCTGGGCAGGCCACATTGTCCGCATGCCCGACACGAGACTCCCAAAGCAAGCGCTCTACTCGGAACTCCTTCACGGCAAACAAGCCAAAGGTGGGCAGAGGAAACGTTACAGGGACACCCTCAAAGCCTCCCTGATAAAGTGCGACATCCCCACCGACACCTGGGAGTTCCTGGCCAAAGACCGCCCTAAGTGGAGGAAGTGCATCCGGGAGGGCGCTGAGCGCCTCGAGTCTCGTCGCCGAGAGTGTGCAGAAACCAAGCGCAGGCAGCGGAAGGAGCGTGCGGCAAACCTGTCCCACCCTCCCTTTCCCTCAACCACTGTCTGTCTCACCTGTGACAGGGACTGTGGTTCTCATATTGGACTGTTCAGCCACCTAAGGACTCACTGTTAGAGTGGAAGCAAGTCTTCTTCAATTCTGAGGGACTGTCTATGATGATGATGAATGTCATGCGCCTTAATTCTTACAAGTCTCTGTTACTTCATCAAAGAACTCAATCAGGTTAGTTAAACACTATTTGCCTTTAATAAATCCATGCTGGCTTTTATTTATGAGCCCATCATTTTCCAAGTGCCAGTTATTATTGTCTCTAAAAATGTCCCCACCATAGATGTTATGCCAACTGGCCTGCTGGGTTTATCCCTATCCCCTTTTTAAACAAGGATGCAACATTTACAATCCTCCAGCCCACTGGCACCATTCCCCTGTCCAAGCAGGATTGAAAGATTGTGGCCATAGACTCCACAATTTACACTCTTACTTCCCCCACTAACCTAGGAGGCAGCTCATCTGGACCGGTGACTTTTCTACTTTGGTGAGTACTCGAGTGAAGACATGATGCAAAGTCCTCATTTAGTACCTCAGTCATGCCCTCTGCCTCCGCAAAATCATCTATTTTTTGGACCCTAATTGACCCCACTCTTCTGTTGACTAGCGTTTTATTATTTATAGGTTTTTAAAAGACTTTTTTGTTCACTTTTGTTAGTCGCTAATCTATTCTCATAGAAACATAGACAATAGGTGCAGGAGTAGGCCATTCGGCCCTTTGAGCCTGCACCACCATTCAATATGATCATGGCTGATCATGCAACTTCAGTACCCCTTTCCTGCTTTCTCTCCATACCCCTTGATCCCTTTAGCCGTAAGGGCCACATCTAACTCCCTTTTGAATATATCCAACAAACTGTGTTATATATTTAACCCCTTGTAACTTGTATTACATCCAGAGGCCCTACCTGTTGGAGTCCCAAGATGTGAATGTAGGTGGAAGAATCATGAAAGGGTTAATAAAATGGTTCTACGAATCAATAAGAAAATAAGAAAAGACAGAATTAGTTTCCCGTGAGAAAGAAGTGGACAAAGTAGCTTGTGTGACCATCACTGATAAACAAGGGTTGATGGCCATGACTTGATAAGGTGCACATTTGCTTCGTGTGATTAAGCTGGGCTATTCCGCTCGTAAAAGCATAAAGTGTTCTAAAGATAAACAGGCTGTCGATTCATGAAGCCCTAGTAACACAGTGTGATTGATGAAGCAGGCCATACCTCCTTCGGTTTGTAAGAATAAAAGGGATGCGTCTGTGAGGATAGGCAGACCTTTTGTCTGCCTGCCCCGGAATCTGTAGACTCTGTGCTGGCAGTTTGGTAACAGGTCCGAAGCTGCTTCAATAAAGATGTAAAGATTGAAGGTATCTGACTCGATTATTGTCGAATGCAGCTGACCACCCGAATTAGGACTTAACAAAGAGATCCAAGCATCCTTTGGGAGCACAGTATATAAGCAGGCCACCCACGAGGTACCTGCACTCTGGAGTCTTATTAAAGGAGCTAAGGTCACACTTGTTCATTGTACACAGTACTCAGTTTCATCCTTTATTGTGAGTGTATCAATTGGGGACGAGGTAACAAACAACCGCGCAAAAATGCGAAGAACAGTTGGTATCCTGGAGAAGTTCTCAGAGGGGGATGATTGGGAGGCCTTCGTGGAGAGACTCGACCAATACTTCGTGGCCAACGAGCTGGAAGGGGACGAGAACGCTGCCAAACGAAGGGCGATCCTCCTAACTGTCTGTGGGGCAACAACCTATGGTCTCATGAAGAATCTCCTAGCTCCAGCAAAACCAACAGAGAAATCCTATAAAGAATTGAGTATGCTGGTCTGGGAGCACCTAAATCTTAAGGAAAGCGTTTTGATGGTGAGATATCGGTTCTACATGTGTCAACGGTCGGAGGGCCGGGAAGTGGAGAGCTATGTCACCGAACTAAGGCGCCTCGCAGGACATTGCGAATTTGAGGGATACCTAGAACAAATGTACCGGGCATTGGCCATGAGGCAATCCTTCGCAAACTGTTGACTGTAGAAACTCCGAATCTGAGTAAAGCCATAACGATAGCCCAGGCATTTATGTCCACCAGCGGCAACACCAAGCAGATTTCGCAGAGTAAAGAAGTTTCAGCCAGTACTGTGAACAAAGTAACGTCGGTTTTGAGCAGGAAAATACATAGCAGGATGTACACGCCGGCTGCTGCTGTCCGACCTCAGTTGACCCAGAGTCCACCATCAATCGTTAATGAGAGGCAGTTAACACCTTGTTGGCGCTGTGGAGGTGATCATCGGCCCCATCAATGCCGCTTCAAGCACTATGCGTGCAACGGTTGCAGAACAATAGGTCACCTCCAGCGAATGTGCAGGCGAGCTGCAAACCCTGCAAACCACCACGTTGCAGAGGAAGATCGATCCACTGTGGATCAGGCTGAATTGGAGACTCGTAGCAAGGAGGCAGAAGTGTACGGGGTACACACCTTCACCACAAAATGTCCACCAATAATGTTGAAAGTTGAGCTGAATGGAATTCCAGTATCGATGGAACTGGACACGGGTGCGAATCAGTCCATAATGAGTAAAAAGGCCTTCGACAGGCTGTGGGGCAAAAAGGCACACAGGCCCAAGCTCAGCCCCATTCACACCAAACTAAGGACTTACACCAAGGAACTAATCCTTGTAACTGGCAGTGCAGAAGTCAAAGTCTCCTATGACGGAGCAGTACACGAACTCCCGCTGTGGATTGTGCCAGAGGATGGCCCCACGTTGTTTGGCAGAAGCTGGCTGGGAAAAATCCTCTGGAACTGGGACAACATCCAAGCGCTTTCATCCGTCGATGATGCCTCATGTGCCCAGGTTCTGAGCAAGTTCCCATCGTTGTTCGAGCCAGGCATTGGAAGCTTCTCGGGGGTGAAAGTGCAGATCCATCTGGTTCCCGGTACGCGACCCATCCACCACAAGGCTCGAGCGGTACCGTACACGATGCGTGAGAAAGTGGAAATTGAGCTGGACAGGCTGCAGTGAGAAGGCATCATCGCGCCGGTGGAATTCAACGAGTGGGCCAGTCCGATTGTCCCGATTACGGTTAGAATATGTGGGGACTATAAAGTGACGATTAACCGTTTTTCGTTGCAGGACCAGTACCCGCTACCCAAGGCAGACGACCTACTTGTGACCCTGGCTGGAGGGAAGACGTTCACCAAGTTGGAGCTGACCTTGGCCAACATGACGCAGGAGCTGGAGGAGTCTTTTAAAGGACTCACCTGCATCAACACGCACAAAGGTCTGTTCATCTATAACCGGTGCCCGTTCGGGATTCGGTCAGTCGCGGCAATCTTCCAACGGAACATGGAGAGCCCGCTAAAGTCGGTTCCTCGCACTGTGGTTTTCCAGGATGACATACTGGTTACAGGTCGGGTCACCATTGAGCACTTGAAGAATCTGGAAGAGGCTCTGAGTTGGTTGGATCGTGTGGGACTCGGGTTGAAATACTCGAAGTGTGTTTTCCTGGCACAGGAGGTCGAGTTCTTGGAAAGAAGAATCGCGGCAGACGGCATCAGACCCACCGACGCCAAGACGGAGGCCATCAAGAACGTGCCGAGACCACAGAACGTGACGGAGCTGCCGTCGTTCCTGGGACTCCTTAACTATTTCAGTCATTTCCTACCTGGGTTAAGCACCTGCTCGAACCCCGACATGTGTTACTGCGCAAGGGAGACGACTGGGTACGGGGGAATTCACAAGAGGCTGCCTTTAAGAAAGCCAGAAATCTGTTGTGTTCAAACAAACTGCTTGTCCTGTATGACCCTTGTAAAAGATTAATGCTAGCTTGCGATGTGTCGTCATACAGGGTCGGGTGTGTGTTACAACAGGCTAACGAATCGGGGATTTTGCAACCGGTCGCCTATGCGTCCAGGAGTTTATCCAAGGCCGAAAGGGCCTACAGCATGATTGAAAAAAAGGTGACAAATTTGCGCGGTCATGGTACACACTTTGTTTATGCCGCTTGCCCTCCACGTGATCATGGAGATCAGGGTGGACAAGAGAGAGCCTTGTTTTAAGCGCCCTTTTCATGAGCAGCTCGGCTGGGGAACCCCGGTGAGTGGGGTCTGGTGAGTTAGCTGAGCAGCACTCAGGACAGCCGGGTCTGCAGGGAGCCTTCCGACACACGTTTCAAGCTTTGCCTGATGGTCTGAACTGCCCGTTCTCCCTGGCCGTTGGATGCGGGCTTGAATGGGGCGGATGTGACGTGTTTGATCCTGTTGCGGGTCATGAGTTCCTTGAATTCAGCACCGGTGAAGCACGGCCCATTATCGCTCACTGGGACATCAGGCAAGCCGTGCGTGGCAAACATGGTTCGTAGGCTTTCAATAATGGCCGTGCACGTGCTTACAGACATTATTGCAATTCAATCCATTTGAGTAAGCGTGCATGACAACCAAAAACATTTTGCCTAGGAATGGGCCCGCATAGTCTACTTGGATCCTTGACCACGGTTTGGAGGGCCACGACCACAAACTTAGCGGTGCCTCTCTGGGTGCATTGCTCAGCTGAGAGCAAGTGTTGCACTGGCGCAAGCATGACTCTAAATCTGAGTCGTTGCCAGGCCACCACACATGGGATCTGGCTATGGCTTTCATCATTACAATGCCTGGGTGGGTGTTGTGCAGTTCACATATGAACGTATCTCTGCCTTTCTTGGGCAAGACCATGCAATTGCCCCACAATAGACAGTCCGCCTGCAGGGACAACTCGTCTTTACGTCTGTGGAACGGCTTAATTGTCTCCTGCATCTCCGCTGGGACACCGGACCAGCTCCCATGGAGGACACAGTTTTTTTTTACCAAGGACAGTAAAGGATCCTGGCTGGTGCAAGTCCTGATCTGGCGGGCCGTAACGGGGGACTTCTCGTTCTCGAATGCCTCCATGACCATGAACAAGTCTGCTGGCTGTGCCATTTCCACCCCGGTGATGGGCAATGGCAGCTGACTGAGAGCAACTGCGCAGTTCTCTGTGCCCGGTCTGTGGCGGATTACATAGTTGTATGCCAACGGCGTGAGCGCCCATCTTTGGATGCGGGCAGAGGCATTGGTATTAATCCCTTTGCTCTCAGAGAACAGTGATAAGAATGGCTTGTGATCAGTTTCAAGCTCAAACTTGAGGCCAAATAAGTACTGGTGCATTTTCTTCACCCCATAGACGCACGCCAGAGCCTCTTTTTCAATCATGCTGTAGGCCCTTTCGGCCTTGGATAAACTCCTGGACGCATAAACGACCGGTTGCAAAATCCCCGATTCATTAGCCTGTTGTAACACACACCCGACCCCATAAGATGACGCATCGCAAGCTAGCTCTAATTGTTTACAAGGGTTATACAAGACAAGCAGTTTGTTTGAACACAACAGATTTCTGTCTTTCTTAAAGGCAGCCTCTTGTGAATTCTCCCGTACCCAGTCGTCTCCCTTGTGCAGTAGCACATGTCGGGGTTCGAGCAGGGTGCTTAGCCCAGGTAGGAAATTACCCAAATAGTTAAGGAAGCCCGGGAACGACCGCAGCTCCGTCACGTTCTGTAGTCTCGGCACGTTCTTGATGGCCTCCGTCTTGGCGTCGGTGGGTCTGATACCGTCTGCCGCGATTCTTCTTCTCAAAAACTCAATGTCCTGTGCCAGGAAAACACACTTCAAGTGTTTCAACCTGAACCCCACATGATCCAACCGACTAAGAACCTCTTCCAGATTTTTCAAGTGCTCAATGGTGTCCCGACCTGTAACCAGTATGTCGTCCTCGAAAACCATGGTGCAAGGAACCGACTTTAGCGGGCTCTCCATGTTCCGTTGGAAGATTGCTGTGGCCGACCGAATCCCAAACGGGCACCAGTTATAGATGAACAGACCTTTGTGCGTGTTGATGCAGGTGAGGCCTTTCGAAGACTCCTCCTGCGTCGTGTAGGCCGAGGTCAGGTCCAGCGTGGTGAACGTCTTCCCTCCAGCCAGGGTTCCAAATAGGTCGTCTGCCTTGAGTAGTGGGTACTGGTCCTGAAGCGAAATACGGTTAATCGTCACTTTATAGTCCCCACAAATTCTAACCGTGCCGTCCTCTTTAGGTACCGGGACAATCGGACTAGCCCACTCGTTGAATTCCACCGGTGCGATGATGCCTTACCACCCGTGCCTTGTGGTGGATGGGTCGCGTACCGGGAACCAGATGGATCTGCACTTTCACCCCCGAGCAGCTTCCAATGCCTGGCTCGAACAACGATGGAAACTGGGTACACTGAGGCATCGTCGACGGATGAAAGCGCTCGGATATCGCCCCAGTTCCAGCAGATTTTTCCCAACCAGCTTCTGCCAAACAACGTGGGGCCATCCTCTGGCACAATCCACAGCGGGAATTCGTGTACTGCTCCACCATAGGAGACTTTGACTTCTGCACTGCCAATTACAGGGATTAGTTCCTTGGTGTAAGTCCTTAGTTTGATATGAATGGGGCTGAGCTTGGGCCTGTGTGTCTTTTTGCCCCACAGCCTGTCGAAGGCCTTTTTACTCATTATGGACTGACTTGTCCCCGTGTCCAGGTTCATCGATACTGGAATACCGTTCAGTTCAACTTTCAACATTATTGGTGGACATTTTGTGGTGAATGTGTGTACCCCGTACACTTCTGCCTCCTCGCTACGAGTCTCCAATTCAGCCCCATCCACAGTGGATTGGTTTTCCTCTGCAACGTGGTGGTTTGCAGGGTTTGCAGCTCACCTGCACATTTGCTGGAGGTGTCCCATTGTTCTGCAACCGTTGCACACATAGTGCTTGAAGCGGCATTGATGGGGCCGATGATCACCTCCACAGCACCAACAAGGTGTTAACTGCCTCTCATTAACGATTGATGGTGGACTCTGGGTCAACTGAGGTCGGGCAGCAGCAGCCAGCGTGTACATTCTGCCATGTATATTCCTGCTTGAAACTGACGTTACTTTATGCACAGTACTGGCTGAAACTTCTTTACTCTACGAAATCTGTTTGGTGTTGTCGCTGGTGGACATAAATGCCTGGGCTATCGTTATGGCTTGACTGTAGAACCTCCGAATTTAAGTAACCCGTTTGCTAAGGATTGTCTCATGTTCAATGCCCAGTACAAAAAAGTCTCTAAGCATTTGTTCTAGGAATCCCTCAATCTCACAATAGAAACATAGAAAATAGGTGCAGGAGTAGGCCATTCGGCCCTTCTAGCCTGCACCGCCATTCAATGAGTTCATGGCTGAACATGCAACTTCAGTACCCCATTCCTGCTTTCTCACCATACCCCTTGATTCCCCTAGTAGTAAGGACTTCATCTAACTCCTTTTTGAATATATTAGTTCGGCGACATAGCTTGCCACTTCCTGGCCCTCCGATCGTTGACAGGTGTAGAACCGATATCTCGCCATCAAAACGCTTTCCTTAGGATTTAGGTGCTCCCGGACCAGTGTACACAATTCTTCGCAGGATTTCTCTCTTGGTTTTGCCGGAGCCAGGTGATTCTTCATGAGGCCATAGGTTGTTGCCCCACAGACAGTTAGGAGGATCGCCCTTCATTTGATAGCGTTCTCGTCCCCTTCCAGCTCGTTGACCACGAAGTATTGGTCGAGTTTCTCCATGAAGGCCTCCCAATCGTCCCCTTCAGAGAACTTCTCCAGGATACCGACTGTTCTTTGCATTTTCGCGCGGTTGTTCGTTACCTCGTCGCCAATTGGTACACTCATAATAAAGGATGAAACTGAGTACTGTGTACAATGAGCAAGTAGCTCCTTTAATAAGACTCCAGAGTGCAGGTACCTCGTGGGTGGCCTGCTTATATACCGTGCTCCCAAGGGGTGCCGGGATCCCTTGGGACTCCAACAGGTGGTCAGGTGTCATGCAGGTTACAAGGGGTTAGATACATAACCGTATCTATCTCTTTCTTTTTAAGCTGATAAGTTTAATTCGAGGGATGGCAGGTTAGCTCAGTCCCGGGGAGTGCACATCCTGCGGCATGTGGGAAGTCCTGGACGCTTTGCACGGCCTAGACAACCCTGTGTGCAGGAGGTGTCTCCAGCTTCAACTATTCGAGCTCCGTGTTTCGGCGGCTGGAGTCAATACGGTACACCCGCGAGGCTGAGAGCTACGTGGATAGCACGTTTCAGGGGGGGGGGGATCACCCCGCAGCTTAAAGGCACACAGGTAGAGGGGTAGTGGGTGACCACCAGACGGAGGAAGAACGTAAGGCAGGTAGTGCAGGAGTCCCCCCGCAAGTCCATCTTGCTTTCCAGCCGATGTTCTCGTTTGAGCACTGGTGAGGGCGATGGTGCCTCTGGGGAGAGCAGCCAGAGCCAAGTCCAAGGCACCACGGGTGGCTCAGCTGCACACGGGGGAGGGACAAAGAATAAAAGAGTTCGAGTGATAGGGGATTCTATAGTTAGGGGAACAGACAGGCATTTCTGCGGCCGTAGACATGACTCCAGAATGGTAAGGTGCCTCCCTGGGCATTCTGGGGGGAGCGGATAAACAGCTAGAGGTCCTGGTCCATATCAGGACCAACGACATCGGTAGAAAGAGGGATGAGGTCCTGCAGGCATAATTCAGGGAACTAGGAGAAAAATTAAAGGGTTGGACCTCAAAGGTAGTAATCTCCGGGTTACTAATGGTGCCACGTGCTAATGGGTACAAGAATAGGATAGAGAGGACGCACGCGTGGCTGGAGAGTTGATGTAGGAGGGAGGGCTTTAAATTCCTGAGGCATTTAAAACTGAGATGAGGAGGAATTTCTTCTCTGAGGCTTATAAATCTATGGAATTCTCTACCCCAGAGAGCTGTGGAGGCTGGGTCATTGAATATATTTAAGGCTGAGATGGACAGATTTTTGAGTAATAAGGGGTTATGGGGAGCAGGCGGGGAAGTGGAGCTGGGTCCATGATCAGATCAGCCATGATCGTATTAAATGGCGGAGCAGGCTCGAGGGGCCGTATGGCCTACTCCTGCTCCTATTTCTTCTGTTCTTATATGCAGCACAGAAACAGACTGTTCGGCCCAACCAGTCCACGCCGGCGTTTATGCTCCACTCGAGCCTCCTCCTGTCTTTCCTCATCTAAATCTATCAGCATAACCCTCTATTCCCTTCTCCCTCGTATCCCTGTCTAGCCTCCCCTTAAATGCATCGATACTATTCACTTCAACCACTCCCTGTGGCAGCGAGTTCCACATTCTCACCGCTCTCTGGGTAAAGAAGTTTCTTCTGAATTCCCTGTTGGATTTCTTGGTGACTATCTTATATTGACGGCCACTAGTTTTGCTCTTCCCCACAAGTGGAAATATTGGGGCCCAAGTTTCGGCCTCAGTTGCTCCTGATTTTTTGGAGCAACTGGTGTAGAACCGAGTATCTTAGAAATTCAAATTCTCGGCATTTATATTTGCTCCAGTTCTAGTCCGTTAGAACAGTTTCACTTTGGAACAGAATTTTTTTTCAAAAGGGGGCGTGTCCGGCCACTTACGCCTGTTTTCAAAGTTTCAGCAGTGAAAACTTATTCCAAACTAACTTAGAATGGAGTAAGTGAAGAATTTTGTACGCTCAAAAAAACCTTGTCTACACTTTAGAAAATCAGGCGTAGGGAATGGGGGGGGGGGGGGGTTTAAAGGGAAGTTTACAAACATTAAACACTTCAGTTTTACAATAAATAGCCATCATCAATAATAAATGATAAATACATCAATAAACCAACCAATAAATCAATCAAAAAAAATTAATAAGCAATAATTTTTTTTAAAAATCAATAAATAAAACATTTTCTACTTACCGACTGCAGCACCGGGAGCCCTCCAACAGCATGCTGGGATGCCCCCCCCCCCCCCCAGTGTGTCTCTGTCAGTGTCTCTATCTCTCTGTCTGTCTGTGTGTGTGTCTCTCACTCTCTGTCTGTCAGTGTCTGTGTTTCTGATAGTGAGGGGAAGGGGAGGGTAAAGAGAGAGAGGGGGGGCAGGGGGAGGGGAGGGAGGGAGACAGAGGTTTGGGGGAGAAGGGGGAGGGAAGCGGGAGAAGGGGAAGGGAAGGGGGAGAAGGGGGGGGGAGTAGGGGGGAAGAAGGGGGGAGAGAAGTGGGGGGAGGAGAAGGGGAAGGGGGGAGAGAAGGGGGGGGAGGAGAAGGGGGGGAGGAGAAGGGGGGGAAGGAGAAGGGGGGAGGAGAAGTGGGGGGAGGAGAAGGGGGGGAGGAGAAGGGGGGGAAGGAGAAGGGGGGGAGGAGAAGGGGGGGGAAGGAGAAGGGGGGAGGAGAAGGGGGGGAGGAGAAGGGGGGAGGAGAAGGGGGGGAAGGAGAAGGGGGGGAGAAGGGGGGGGAGGAGAAGGGGGGAGGAGAAGGGGGGGGAAGGAGAAGGGGGGAGGAGAAGGGGGGAAGGAGAAGGGGGAGAAGGGGGGAAGGAGAAGTGGGGGAAGGAGAAGGGGGGAAGGAGAAGGGGGGAGGAGAAGGGGGGAGAAGGGGGGGAGGAGAAGGGGGGGAGGAGAAGGGGGGAGGAGAATGGGGGAGGAGAAGGGGAAGGAGAAGTGGGGGGAGGAGAAGGGGGAGGAAGGAGAAGGGGGGAGGAGAAGGGGGGGGAGGAGAAGTGGGGGGAGGAGAAGGGGGGAAGGAGAAGGGGGGAAGGAGAAGGGGGGAAGGAGAAGGGGGGGAGAAGGGGGGAAAGGAGACGTGGGGGGAGGAGAAGGGGGGGAGGAGAAGGGGGGAAGGAGAAGGGGGGAGAAGGGGGGGAAGGAGAAGTGGGGGAAGGAGAAGGGGGGAGGAGAAGGGGGGGAGGAGAAGTGGGGGGAGGAGAAGGGGGAGGAGAAGGGGGGGAGGAGAAGGGGGGGAAGGAGAAGGGGGGAGAAGGGGGGGAAGGAGAAGTGGGGGAAGGAGAAGTGAGGGGAGGAGAAGTGGGGGGGGGGGGGGAGGCTGAACGGGCAGGGCCCGTACCCAGCACAAGATTTACAGGTAGGTGGCGTTGGGTCGGGTCGGGTCCGGGGTCGGGAGGGGGGGGGGGGGGAGGGAGAGAGGGAGAGGGAGGTCAGGTCGGGTGGGGGGTGAGCGCGGGTCGGGTCCAGTCCGGGGGGTCGGATCTGGTCCGGGGACGGGGGGGCGGGGGGGAAGCGGGAGTCGGGTCGGGTCGGGAGGAAGCAGGAGCTGGGCGTGGGAGGAGCCTTGCGCACGCAGCCCCAGTGAGGCCATTCGGCCAGGGCTAGGGGCTGCGTGCTTCGGGCCCCTCCCACACAGTTTTGGGCGCCTGGAGCTACTGCACTTGTGCATCCACTGTAGCAGGGAGCCACGTGTGTGTGTGCTGGAGGGTCAACAAAGGTAGAGTCTATTGTGGATTGTTCTGGATAGTCTGCGAATCTGAGTTTGGTTTGGTCCAAGTGCTTTCTGCAGGTGAGTCCATTTGCGAGTTTGACCACAAACACCCTACTCTCCTCTTTGGCTGAAACAGTGCCAGCAATCCACTTGGGACCTTGTCCATAGTTCAACACAAATACAGGATCATTTACTTCAATTTCGCGTGACACATTTGCGCGATCATGATATGTATTCTGTTGAAGCAGCCTGCTCTCTACTTGTTCGTGTAGATCAGGGTGGACTAACGAGAGCCTTGTCTTAAGTGCCCTTTTCATGAGCAGTTCAGCGGGAGGGACCCCGGTGAGTGAGTGGGGTCTTGTGTGGTAATTAAGTAGGACTCGGGATAAGCGAGTCTGCAGTGATTTAGACGAGGGGATTAAATGCAGTATCTCCAAATTTGCGGATGATACTAAGTTGGGTGGCAGTGTGAGCTGCGAGGAGGATGCTATTAGGCTGCAGAGTGACTTGGATAGGTTAGGTGAGTGGGCAAATGCATGGCAGATGAAGTATAATGTGGATAAATGTGAGGTTATCCACTTTGGTGGTAAAAACAGAGAGACAGACTATTATCTGAATGGTGACAGATTAGGAAAAGGGAAGGTGCAACGAGACCTGGGTGTCATGGTACATCAGTCATTGAAGGTTGGCATGCAGGTACAGCAGGCGGTTAAGAAAGCAAATGGCATGTTGGCCTTCATAGCGAGGGGATTTGAATACAGGGGCAGGGAGGTGTTGCTACAGTTGTACAGGGCCTTGGTGAGGCCACACCTGGAGTATTGTGTACAGTTTTGGTCTCCTAACTTGAGGAAGGACATTCTTGCTATTGAGGGAGTGCAGCGAAGGTTCACCAGACTGATTCCCGGGATGGCGGGACTGACCTATCAAGAAAGATTGGATCAATTGGGCTTGTATTCACTGGAGTTCAGAAGAATGAGAGGGGACCTCATAGAAACGTTTAAAATTCTGACGGGTTTAGACAGGTTAGATGCAGAAAGAATGTTCCCAATGTTGGGGAAGTCCAGAACAAGGGGTCACAGTCTGAGGATAAGGGGTAAGCCATTTAGGACCGAGATGAGGAGAAACTTCTTCACCCAGAGAGTGGTGAACCTGTGGAATTCTCTACCACAGAAAGTAGTTGAGGCCAATTCACTAAATATATTCAAAAGGGAGTTAGATGAAGTCCTTACTACTCGGGGGATCAAGGGTTATGGCGAGAAAGCAGGAAGGGGGTACTGAAGTTTCATGTTCAGCCATGAACTCATTGAATGGCGGTGCAGGCTAGAAGGGCTGAATGGCCTGCTCCTGCACCTATTTTCTATGTTTCTATGAACCTTCAGTTGCCCTTTTCAAGCTCTGCTTGATTGTTTGAACTTTTCGTTCTGCCTGACCGTTGGATGCTGGCTTAAACGGGGCAGACATGACCTGTTTGACCCCATTGCGGGTCATGAACTCCTTGAATTCGGCACTGGTAAAGCACGGTCCATTGTCACTTACAAGGACATCAGGCAGGCCGTGTGTGGCAAACATGGCCCATAGGCATTCAATGGGGGCAGTGGACGTTCATGCCGACATTATCACACATTCAATCCATTTGGAGTATGCATCTACAACCACAAAAAAAATTTTTCCCAAGAGTGGGCCTGCATAGTCGACATGAACCCTAGACCACTGTTTGGAGGGCCAAGACCATAAACTTAGTGGCGCCTCCCTGGGTGCATTGCTTAACTGGGAACATGTAGTACATTTGTGCATGCAGGACTCTAAGTCTGCATCGATACCGGGCCACCACACGTGGGATCTGACTATCGCTTTCATCATTACGATGCCTGGGTGGGTATTGTGGAGGTCACTAATGAAAGTGTCCCTGCCCTTTTTTGGTACAACTACCCGATTGCCCCATAGGAGGCAGTCTGCCTGTATAGACATTTCATCTCTGCACCACTGGTACGGCTTTATTTCTTCCTGCATCTCTAACGGGACACTAGACCAACTCCCGTGGAACACACAGTTTTTTACTAAGGACAGTAAGGGGCCTGGCTCGTCCAGGTTCTAATCTGTCGGGCGGTAACAGGTGATTGCTGACTCTCGAATGCTTCCATTACCATAACTAAATCTGCGGGCTGTGCCATCTCCACCCCGGTGGTGGGCAATGGCAGCCTACTGAGGGCATCGGCACAGTTTTCTGTGCCTAGCCTGTGGCGGATGGCGTAGTTGTATGCGGACAATGTGAGCGCCCATCTCCGGATGTGGGCCGATGCATTCGTATTTATTCCCTTACTTTCAGAAAAGAAGGATATAAGCGGCTTATGGTCGGTTTCCCATTCAAATTTGAGCCCGAACAGATATTGATGCATTTTCTTTACCCCGTAGACACTGTAGGCTCTCTCGGCCTTGGACAGATTTCTGGATGCATAAGCAACCGGTTGCAATTTCCCAAATTCATTAGCTTGTTGCAATACACACCCGACCCCGTACGACGATGCATCACATGCTAGTACCAACATTATGTACAACATAAGCCATTTGTTTGAACATAACAGGTTGCCAGCCTTCTCAAAGGCATTTTCTTGGCTTTTACCCCATACCCATTCATCTCCCTTACGCAGTAAGGCATGCAGGGGTTCTAACAATGTGCCAAGACCCGGTAAGAAGTTACCAAAATAGTTCAGGAGCCTTAGAAACGACCGCAGCTCCGTCACGTTCCGTGGTCTCGGTGCGTTCTTGATTGCCTCCATCATCGAATCGGCGGGCCTGATGCTGTCCGGCGCGATTCTTCTCCCCAGGAACTCCACTTCAGGTGCCAGGAAAACACACTTTGAGCATTTTAGCCTGAGCCCCACATGATTAAGCCGACTAAGAACCTCCTCCAGGTTCTGCAGGTGCTCGACGGTGTCCCGACCTGTAACCAAGATGTCGTCCTAGAAGACCACGGTGCGCGGGACCGACTTCAGCAAGCTTTCCATGTTCCTCTGGAATATCGCCGCGGCCGATCGAATCCCAAACGGGCATCTGTTGTAAACAAAAAGACCTTTGTGCATGTTGATGCAGGTGAGGCCTTTCGAAGATTCCTCCAGCTCCTGCGTCATGTAGGCCGAGGTCGAGTCCAGCTTCGTGAACGTTTTCCATCCCACCAGCATCTCAAATAGGTCGTCTGCCTTTGGTAGTGGGTATTGATCATGCAGCGAGAAACGATTGATAGTTACTTTGTAATCACCACAGATTCTGATGGTGCTGTCTCCCTTGAGGACTGGAACGATCGGACTGGCCCACTCATTGAAGTCGATCGGCGAAATGATGCCCTCTCGTTGCAGCCTGTCCAGCTCGATCTCCACCCTCTCTCTCATCATGTAAGGTACTGCTCTCGCCTTGTGATGGATGGGTCGCGCCCCCGGAATCAAATGGGTCTGCACTTTTACTCCTTGGAGACCTTTACGGTAGCACTGACAATTACGGGAATCAGTTCCTTTGTTACGTTCTGAGTTTGGTACGAATAGGAGTCAGGTCTGGCCTTGAAGCCTTGATGCACCATAGCTTATAGAGAGTCTTTTTACTCATTATGGACTACCTTGCGCCCGTGTCCAGCTCCATGGACACCAGGAGTCCATTTAATTCAACCTTCAGCATTATCGGGGGACACTTTGTGGTAAATGTGTGCACCCCATATAGCTCTGCCTCCTCGGTCTGAGGCTCTGGTTCGTCATGATCCACCGTGGATCTGTCCTCCTCTGCTACACAGTGATTTGCAGGATTAGCAGGGTTTGCAGCTCGCCTGCACATACGTTGGAGTGTCCATTGTTCCACAGCCCTTGCAAACGTATCCTTTAATGCGGCATGAATGGAATCGATGATCAGCCCTGCAGCGCCAACAACATAGAAAATAGGTGCAGGAGTAGGCCATTCGGCCCTTCTAGCCTGCACCGCCATTCAATGAATTCATGGCTGAACATGCAACTTCAGTACCCCATTCCTGCTTTCTCGCCATACCCCTTGATCCCCCTAGTAGTAAGGACTTCATCTAACTCCTTTTTGAATATACGTCGTCCCAGTTCCAGTATATCTTTCCTAGCCAGCTCCTGCCGAAAAGCGTGGGGCCATCGCCCGATACCACTCAGAGTGGTAAATCGTGCACCGCTCCATCGTGTTAATTGCCTTGTATTCACCACCCTTGATGGCGGACTCAGTCATCTGCGGACGTGCAGCTACAGGCATGTACATTTTGATTCGAAAATGTTACTTTGTTCACAATACTTGCAGCAGCACTAGTGTGCTGGGAAATTTGTTTGGTATTGTCACTGGTGGCGATGAACGACTGGGCTATCGCTATGACTTTACTCAAGATTGGGGTCTCTACAGTCAAAAGTTTGCGAAGTATTACTTCATGGCCAATGCCAAGTACAAAGAAGTCCCTGAGCATGTGCTCCAAGTGTCCTTCAAATTCGCAATGTCCTGCAAGGCGTCTTAGCTCGGCGACGTAGCTCGCCACTTCCTGGCCTTCAGACCTCTTGTACGTGTAGAACCGATACCTCGCCATCAGAACACTTTCCTTCGGGTTTAGATGCTCCTGGACCAGTGTGCACAACTCATCGTACGACTTGTTTGTGGGTTTTGCTGGAGCGAGCAGGTTTTCCATGAGGCCATACGTTGATGCCCCGCAAACAGTGAGGAGAATCGTCCTTCGTTTGGCAGCGTTCGCTTCTCCTTCCAGCTCGTTGGCCGTGAAGTATTGGTCAAGTCACTCCACGAAGGTTTCCCAATCATCTCCCTCCAAAAATTTCTCCAGGATGCCCACAGTTCGGTGGGGTTCGTCATCTGTATCTCGTCGCCAGTTGCTATGTCTTGGATAAAGAGTCAGACTCGATACTGCAAGCTCAAAGTAAGTAAAGTAGTCCTTTATTGCAGATCTCAGAGTGCCTCTCCAGCCTGTGAGGCCTCCTTAAATACAGGTGCTCCCAAGGAATTGTGGGATCCCTTGGGACTCCAGGAGATAAGGTGGTTTGACGTGGTAATTACAGGTTTACATACATGGCACTATCCTTTTATGTTTCATGCACAAGTACCCCCAGGTCCCGCTGTACTGCAGCACTTTGCAATTTTTCTCCATTTAAATAATAACTTGCTCTTTGATTTTTTTCTGCCAAAGTGCATAACCTCACACTTTCCAACATTATACTCCATCTGCACTCTTACATTTCTGGTGGTATCCTTGTAAATCTTCTCTGCACCCTCTCCAGTGCCTCTATATCCTTTTTATATGGCGACCAGAACTGTACGCAGTACGCTAAGTGTGGTCTAACGAAGTATGCTGTAACAATTCTAGGATTCTTTTAGTGTCTCATTACAGCTTGCAATGTCATTCGAGCTCTGCAGCATTGGGGGGTCTTTGACTGGAGGTTAACCTTGTGCTCTCAGACCGCCACCATCGGGTTTGAACAAGTTCACTACAAGTTGATCCATAGAATCATAGAAATTTACAGCACGGCAGGAGGCCATTCGGCCCATCGTGTCCGCGCCGGCTGACAAAGAGCTACCCAGCCTAATCCCTCTTTCCAGCTCTCGGTCCGTAGCCCTGTAGGTTACGGCACTTCAGGTGCACATCCAGGTACTTTTTAAATGTGGTGAGGGTTTCTGCCTCTACCACCCTTTCAGGCCGTGAGTTTCAGACCCCCACCACCCTCTGGGTGAAGACATTTCCCCTCAAATCCCCTCTAAACCTCCCCCCAATTACTTTAAATCTATGCCCCCTGGTTATTGACCCCTCTCCCAAGGGAAATAGGTCCTTCCTACCCACTCTATCCAGGCCCCTCATAAGTTTAGACACCTCAATCAGGTCTCCCCTCAGCCTCCTTTGTTCCAAAGAAAACAAACCCAGCCTATCCAATCTTTCCTCATAGCTAAAATTCTCCAGTCCAGGCAACATCCTCGTAAATCTCCTCACTACCCTCTCTAATGCAATCACATCTTTCCTGTAATGTGGTGACCAGAACTGCACGCAGTACTCTAGCTGTGGCCTAACTAGTGTTTTATACAGTTAAAGCATAACCCCCCCTGCTCTTATATTCTATGCCTCGGCTAATAAAGGCAAGTATCCTATATGCCTTCTTAGCCAGCTTATCCACCTGTCCTGCTACCTTCAGGAATCTGTGGACCTGCACTCCAAGGTCCCTCTGTTCCTCTACACTTTTCAGTGTCCTACTATTTATTGTGTATTCCCTTAGCTTGTTAGCCCTACACAAATGCATTACCTCACACTTCTCCAGATTTAATTCCATTTGCCACTGATCTGCCCACCTGACCAGTACATCGATATCTCCCTGCAGTCCGCAGCTTTCTTCTTCATTATCAACCACACGGCCTATTTCAGTATCATCTGCAAACTTCTTAATCATACCCCCGACATTCAAGTCTAAATCATTTACATATACCACAAAATAAAAGTACCTAATACTGAGCCCTATTGAACCCCACTGGAAACAGCTTTGAGTCACAAAAGCACCCATCAACCATAGAAACATAGAAAAATAGGTGCAGGAGTAGGCCATGCGGCCCTTCGAGCCTTCACCGCCATTCAATAAGATCATGGCTGATCATTCTTTCAGTATCCCTTTCCTGCTTTCTCTCCATACCCCTTGATCCCCTTAACCGTAAGAGCCATATCTAACTCCCTCTTGAATATATCCAATGAACTGGCATCAACAACTCTCTGCGGCAGGGAATTCCACAGGTTAACAACTCTCTGAGTGAAGAAGTTTCTTCTCATCTCGGTCCTAAATGGCCTACCCTTATCCTAAGACTATGTCCCCTGGTTCTGGACTTCCCCAACATTGGGAACATTCTTCCCGCATCTAACCTGTCCAGTCCCATCAGAATCTTATATGTTTCTATGAGATCCCGTCTCATCCTTCTAAACTCCAGTGAATAAAGGCCCAGTTGATCCAGTCTCTCCTCATATGACAACCCAGCCATCCCTGGAATCAGTCTGGTGAACCTTCGCTGCACTCCTTCAATAGCAAGAACGTCCTTCCTCAGACTAGGAGACCAAAACTGAACACAATATTCCAGGTGAGGCCTCACTAAGGCCATGTACAACTGCAGTAAGACCTCCTTGCTTTTATATTCAAATCCCCTAGCTATGAAGGCCAACATACCATTTGCCTTCTTTACTGCCTGGTGTACCTGCGTGCCCACTTTCAGTGACTGATGAACCATGACACCCAAGTCTCGTTGCACCTCCTCTTTTCCTAGTCTGCCGCCATTCAGATAATATTCTGCCTTCGTGTTTTTGCCCCCAAAATGGATAACCTCACATTTATCCACATTATACTGCATCTGCCATGCATTTGCCCACTCACCTAACCATTACCCTTTGCTTCCTACCTCTGAGCCAATTTTGGATCTAACTTGCCACTTTGCCCTGGATCCCATGGGCTTTTACTTTTGTTACCAGTCTGCCATGTGGGACCTTATCAAAAGCTTTGCTAAAATCCATATATACTACATCAAACACACTACCCTCATTGACCCTCCTGGTTACCTCCTCAAAAAATGCAATCACATTCGTCAGACATGACCTTCCCTTAACAAATCCGTGCTGACTGTCCTTGATTAATCCGTGTCTTTTTAAATGAAGATTTATTCTGTCCCTCAGGAATTTTTCCAATAATTTTCCCACCGCCAAGGTTAGGCTGACTGGCCTGTAATTACTCGGTCTGTCCCTTTCTCCCTTTTTAAACAATGGTCCCACATTAGCAGTCTTCCAGCACTGCAGCTGTAGCCAGAGAGGATTGCTAATTTAGGCATTGAGTTACTCTTGTGATCACCACAGGCGGTCCCTCGGAGTCGAGGCCGACTTGCTTTCACACTAGATGTGAGTTCTCAGGTGACTGAAGAGTCCAATGCGGGAATTACAGTCTCTGCCACAGGTGGGACATATGGTGATTGAGGGAAAGGGTGGGTGGGGTTCCTGGGTTGCCGCACGCTCCTTCCGCTGTCGACATTTAGCTTCTGCTTGTTCTCGGCGACGAGACTCGAGGTGCTCAGCGCCCTCCCGGATGCACTTCCTCCATTTAGGGCGGTCTTGGGCCAGGGATTCACAGGTGTCGGTGGGGATGTTCCACTTTATCAGGGAGGCTTTGAGGGTGTCCTTGAAGTGTTTCCTCTGCCCACCTGTCATGTCGGAGCTCCGAATAGAGCGCTTGTTTTGGGAGCCTCGTGTCAGGCATGCGAACAATGTGGCCCACCCAGCGGTGCTGATCGAGTGTGGTCAGTGCTTCGATGCTGGGGTTATTGGCCTGAGCGAGGACGCTGACGTTGGTGCGCCTATCCTCCCAATGGAGTTGCAGGATCTTGTGGAGACAGCATTGGTGGTACTTCTCCAGTGTTTTGAGGTGCCTGCTGTACATTGTCCATGTCTCTGAGCCATATAGGAGGGCGGGTATTACCACTGCTCTGTAGACCATGAGCTTGGTGCCGGGTTTGAGGTCCTGGTCTTGAAACACTCTCTTCGTCAGACGACCGAAGACTGCACTGGCACACTGAAGGCAGTGTTGGACCTTGTCGTCGATGTCTGCCCTTGCTGACAGTCGGCTCCCGAGGTATGGAAAATGATCCACGTTGTCCAAGGCTTCATTGTGGATTTTGATAACCCGGCGGGGGGGAGGGAGGCAGTGCTGTGTTGCGGTGGAAAGTTGGTCGAGGAACTTTGTCTTACGGATGTTTAGTGTAAGGCCCATGCTCTCATATGCCTCAGTGAAGGTGTTGACGATGACTTGGAGTTTGGCCTCCGAGTGTACGCAGATGCAGGCGTCGTCTGCGTAATGTAGTTTGATGACGGAGGATGGGACGACCTTGGATCTGGCCTGGAGGCAGCGGAGGTTGAACAGATTCCCGGTTGTCCTGTAATTTAGCTCCACTCCAGCGGGGAACTTGCCGAGGATGAGATGGAGCATTGCAGCAAGGAAGATCGAGAAGAGCGTTGATGCGATGACACAGCCTTGCTTGACCCCGGTCCGAACATGGATTGGGTCTGCGGTGGATCCGTTGGTTAGGATCACGGCCTGCATGTCATCATGGAGCAGGCGGAGGATGGTGATAAACCTCTGAGGGCAGCCGAATCTGGGGAGGACGCTCCAAAATCCCTCACCGTTGACAGTATTGAAGGCTTTTGTGAGGTCAAAGGCGGCCTGGGGTTTGGCGCTGTTTCCTGTATTTCCCTCGTATCTGCCGCGTGGTGAAGATCATGTCCATTGTGCCCCGTGGAATCCGCATTGTGACTCTGGGAGGAATTCCTCAGCCACAGGAAGAAGGTGATTCAGGAGGATTCTTGCAATGACTTTCCCGGTGTTCGACAACAGGGAGATTCTTCTGTAGTTACCGCAGTCGGACTTGTCACTTTTCTTGAAGATGGTCACGATTACAGCGTCTCTGATGATCTCCTGGCATGGTGTCCTCCTTCCAGATAAGAGCGATGAGGTCACGGATCTGTGCCAGTCGTGCTTCTCCGCCATGTTTAAGTGCTTCGGCGGGGAGTCCATCTGCTCCTGATGACTTCTTGTTCTTCAGCCAACGGATGGCCTTTTCTACCTCGTGCCGGGCTGGGGTTGTGCTGAGGTGGTGGCGGGTCGCATGGTGCGGGATAGAGTCGAGGACACGCACGTCGAAGACAGAGTCTCGCTTGAAGAGATCCTCGAAGTGCTCCATCCCAGCGGGCACTGACTGCCTCTGTCCTTGATGAGCACCTCTACGGCTCTTGGCCAGCAGTGGGGTAGGGCCTTGGGTGCTTGGGCCGCAGGTGGCCTTGACTGCGCTGAAGAATTCTCGCACGTCATGCCTGTCGTGTGATAGTGCCACGCAGACCGCCATTTGTGCTTTTTTTTTTAAGTCAGCAGATTTTCCTTATTGTCACTGAACGGGATCACACACATTGGGTAGAGTTGAAACTGTGTGTGTGCCTCCTTTGCCCCAGCAGTGGTGCTTCCCATTGAGCCAGGGAGCAAGGAGGTGGGAAGAGTGTGTGTGCGCATGCGCCGGGCTGGGTCGCCCACTCTCACGATGTCCATTTCTGCCGTGCGCAGTGGGCCAGGTGTCGCGCATGCGCACGATGAGGAGTTGGGGGGCAAGCTGCCGAGCCGGCGCATGCTCCGTGGGGTTTTTTTGTTGTCGGAAACCCGCGCCTGCTCAGTGGGGTTTTGTCGGAATCCCGCGCGTGCTCAGTAGGTTTTGCCCGAACCCCCCCCCCTCCCTCCCGCGCATGTTCAGTGGCGGTGCTGCGGCTTCTCTCGGCTGTCCGCGGGCGGCCTGTGTGTGTGTGTGAGAGAGACACAGAGAGAGGGAGCGGGAGAGGGAGAGGGGCTCCGAGCCCGGGACCCGGCACCATGGGCAAAAAGGACAAGTCGGACCGAGGTGAGGCCCTGGGGGAAGCTGCGGTTCGGGTCCGCGCCTGTTGCCCGGGTGACCAGGCCGGCGGGGCCCAATATTTATCCCCCAATTAGCACAACAACAACAACAACAACAACAGATTATCCGGGTCATTATCACATCGCTGTGTGTGGGAGCTTGCTGTGCGCAAATTGGCTGCCGCGTTTCCCGCGTTACAGCAGTGACTGCGCCCCAAAAGTACTTCACTGGCCGTAAAGCGCTTTGGGCCGTCCGGTGTTGGTGAAAGGCGCTATATAAATGCAAGTCTGTCTTTGTCTCCCAGCACTGGCCCACCGTCAAACCCCGAGCCCCCCCCCCCCCGACACATATCCCCCCCCCCCCGACACATGTCCCCCCCCCCCCCCCGACACATATCCCCCCCCCCTCGACACATATCACCCCCCCCTCGACACATATCACCCCCCCCACGACACATGTCCCCCCCCCCCCCGACACATATCCCCCCCCCGACACATATCCCCCCCCCGACACATACCCCCCCCCTGACCCGACACATATCCCCCCCCCCGACACATATCCCCCCCCCCGACACATATCCCCCCCCCCGACACATATCATCCCCCCCCCTGACACATATCCCCCCCCCCCCCGACACATCCCCCCCCCCCGACACATATCCCCCCCCCGACACATATCCCCCCCCCGACACATATCCCCCCCCCCCGACACATATATCCTCCCCCCCCGACACATATATCCCCCCCTGACACATATCTCCCCCCCCCCCCGACACAAATCCCCCTCCCGACCCGACACATATCCCCCCCCCCCCGACACATATCCCCCCCCCGACACATATCCCCCCCCCGACACATATCCCCCCCCCGACACATATCCCCCCCCCGACACATATCCCCCCCCCCCGACACATATCCCCCCACCCGACACATATCCCCCCCCCCCGACTCATATCCCCCTCCCCCCCCCGACACATATACCCCTCCCCCCCCCCCCCCGACACATATCCCCCCTCCCCCCAGGCACATATACCCCCCCCCGACACATATCCCCCCCCGACACATATATCCCCCCCCCCCCGACACATATCCCCCCCCCCCCGACACATATCCCCCCCCCCCCCGACACATATCCCCCCCCCCCGACACATATCCCCCCCCCGACACATATCCCCCCCCCCCCCCCGACACATATCCCCCCCCCCCCGACACATATCCCCCCCCCCCCCCGACACATATCCCCCCCCCCCCCCCCCCCGACACATATCCCCCCCCCCCCCGACACATATCCCCCCCCCCCCCGACACATATCCCCCCCCCCCGACACATATCCCCACCCCCCGACACATATCCCCCCAATGCATCCACTATTTCGAGGGCCACTTCCTTAAGTACTCTGGGATGCAGACTATCAGGCCCCGGGCATTTATTGGCCTTCAATCGCATCAATTTCCCTAACACAATTTCTTGCCTAATAAGGATTTCCTTCAGTTCCTCCTTCTCACTGGACCCTCGGTCCCCTAGTATTTCTGGAAGGTTATTTGTGTCTTACTTCGTGAAGACAGAACCAAAGTATTTGTTCAATTGGTCTGCCATTTCTTTGTTCTCCATTATAAATTCACCTGAATCTGACTGCAAGGGACCTAAGTTTGTTTTCACTAATCTTTTTCTCTTCACATATCTACAGAAGCTTTTGTAGTCAGTTTTTATGTTCCCAGCAAGTTTCCTCTTATACTCTATTTTCCACCTCTTAATTAAACCCTTTGTCCTCCTCTGCTGTATTACAAAATTCTCCCAGTCCTCAGGTTTGCTCCTTTTTCTGGCCAATTTATATGCCTCTTCCTTGGATTTAATACTATCCTTAATTTCCCTTGTTAACCACCTTCCCCGTTTTATTTTTTACTCCAGATAGGGATGCACAATTGTTGAAGTTCATCCATGTGATCTTTAAATGTTTGCCATTGCCTATCCACCGTCAACCCTTTATGTATCACTATTCTAGCCGATTCACGTCTCATACCATCGAAGTTACCTTTCCTTAAGTTCAGGACCCTAGTCTCTGAATTAACTGTGTCACTCTCCATCTTAATAAAGAATTCTACCATATTATGGTCGCTCTTCCTCAAGGGGCCTCGCACAACAAGATTGCTAATTAGTCCTTTCTCACTACACATTACCCAGTCTAGGATGGCCAGCCCTCTAGTTGGTTCTTCGACATATTGGTCTAGAAAATCATCCCTAATACATTCCAGGAAATCCTCTTCCACCGCATTGCTACCAGTTTGGTTAGCCCAATCAATATGTAGGTTAAAGTCGCCCATGCTAACTGCTGTACTTTTATTGCACGCATCCCTAATTTCTTGTTTGATGCTGTCCCCAACCTCGTACATATAAAATTCTGACGGGATTGGACAGGTTGGATGCAGGAAGAATGTTCCCGATATTGGGGGAAGTCCAGAACCAGGGGTCACAGTCTAAGGATAAGGGGTAAGCCATTTAGGACCGAGATGAGGAGAAACATCTTCACTCAGAGAATTGTGAACCTCTGGAATTCTCTACCGCAGAGAGATGTTGATGCCAGTTCGTTGGATATATTCAAGAGGGAGTTAGATGTGGCCCTTACGGCTAAAGGGATCAAGGGGTATGGAGAGAAAGCAGGAAAGGGGTACTGAGGGAATGATCAGCCATGATCTTATTGAATGGTGGTGCAGGCTCGAAGGGCCGAATGGCCTACTCCTGCACCTATTTTATATGTTTCTATGTAACCACTACACTGCTCTGAAACAAAAATGACTAAAGAATTAAAAAAATATATTCTTTCATCAGATAAGAAAAAATTGAAGAAGCGCCGCAATGATGATGATGAAGAGGACGAAGATGATCTCTCTATGGGAGTTGAGTCCCAGGAGGCGGTTCCCTCGGCCGCTGGGAAGCAGGTGGAACAGTCTGTGATTAAGGAAGATGAGTACGGAGCGAAGGACTACAGGTCACAGATGAACCTGAAGGAGGATCACTTATCCAGGCCGCTTTGGGTGGTGAGTCACGGTGTTGAATGGGATATTTACGGAAGGATATACTTGCATTGGCGGCAGTTCAGAGAAAGTTCACTCGGTTGATTCCGGAGATGAGGGGGTTGACTTATGAGGAAAGGTTGAGTAGGTTGGGCCTCTACTCATTGGAATTCAGAAGAATGAGAGGTGATCTTATTGAAACGTATAAGATTATGAGGGGGCTCGACAAGGTGGATGCAGAGAGGATGTTTCCGCTGATGGGGAGACTAGAACTAGGGGGCATGATCTTAGAATAAGGAGCCGCCCATTTAAAACTGAGATGAGGAATTTCTTCTCTCAGAGGGTTGTAAATCTGTGGAATTTGCTGCCTCAGAGAGCTGTGGAAGCTGGAACATTGAATAAATTTAAGATGTCGATAGACAGCTTCTTAACTGGTAAGGGGGCGGGCAGGGAAGTGGACCTGAGTCCATGATCGGATCAGCCATGATCGTAGTAAATGGCGGAGCAGGCTCGAGGGGCCGAATGGCCTACCCCTGCTCCTATTTCTTAGTGTACCTGCCATAGGGTCGGTGCTGACTCAGCTGCTCTTGGCCCAGTTGGTACCAAGTGTTGCCCTCAGTGCCCTGGTTGACGGAAGGGCGGGGTGGTGGGGGTAATCAGTCAGGATTGTCAGCCGTGGCTCAGTGGGCAGCACTCTCGTCTCTCAGTCAGAGGGTTGTGGGTTCCAGTCCCACTCCAGGGACTTGAGCACATAATTCAGGCTGACACTCCCAGTGCAGTGCTGAGGGAGCGCCGCACTGTCGGAGGTGCCGTCTTTCAGATGAGACATTAAACTGAGGCCCCGTCTGCTCTCTCAGGTGGATGTAAAAGATCCCGTGGCACTATTTCGTAGAAGAGCAGGGGAGTTCTCCCCGGTGTCCTGGGACCAATATTTATCCCTCAATCAACATAACAAAAACAGATTATCTGGTCATTATCACATTGCTGTTTGTGGGAGCTTGCTGTATGCAAAATGGCTGCCGCGTTTCCTACATTACAACAGTGACTGCACTCCAAAAGTTGGCCGCAAAGCACTTTGAGACGTCCGGTGGTCCTGAAAGGCGCTATATAAATCCAATTCTTTTTTTTCTGATTGCAATCCACCAATCTTCCTGCAAAGTGTGCACGTGTTCACCAGGCAAGGATTGGCTGTTACTCGGCTGGGATGTCCCCAGCAATGCAATAGTCTGTTGACACTTGCTGTTGGCTTGCAGTTGCCAATGGAAGCGTCTCCAGCAAGCGAGTGCCTTTCGGAGAGGAGGGGAGGGGTGGTACCTGTGCGGCCTTTTATTTTGTCCTGTTCACTTTGCTTTGATAATCAGTCATTTGGTGATTGCCTCCAGCATCAGCACTAACCAGTATCTCTCTGTTCAACAGGTGCTATCCTACCGTTTAAGAAGGACGTGTGTTTCTGTAGCTCCCTGTCAAACTGCAAATTATGTAACGAGAACAATTGATGGCTGATGTTGCATAGATATAAAATATTTTTAAAATTCTCTCTCTTTTCCCCCCGCCCCTTCCCACTCACCAATCCTTTCAGCACACTCCCACGGCCTAGCCAGTGCCACTAAGTACCTGTTACCACGATCCCCCCCCTCCCTGAAATGTCTGCACTCCTCAAATTCTGCCCGCTTGAGCATCCCTGATAATCACTCCACCATTGGTGGCCGTGCCTTCAAGCTCTGGAACTCCCTCCCTAAACCTCTCCGACTCTCTTTCCCCCTTTAATTCCCCCTTAAAACCTACCTCTTTGACCAAGCTTTTGGTCATCTGCTGTAATTTCTTCTGATGTGGCTCAGTATCAATTTTTTGTTGTTGTTTTGTAACACCCCTGTGAAGCACCTTGTTTTAGTACGTTAAACATAGAAAATAGGTGCAGGGGTGGGCCATTCGGCCCTTATGGTCAATAAGATCATGGCTGATCATTCACCTCAGTACCCCATTCCTGCTTTCTCTCCATACCCCCCGATCCCTTTAGCCGTAAGGGCCATATCTAACTCCCTCTTGAATATATCTAACGAACTGGCCTCAACAACTTTCTGTGGTAGAGAATTCCACAGCTTCACAACTCTCTGAGTGAAGAAGTTTCTCCTCATCTCGGTCCTGTATGGCTTACCCCTTATCCTTAGACTGTGTCCCCTGGTTCTGGACTTCCCCAACATCGGGAACATTCTTCCTGCCTCTAATCTGTCCAATCCCATCTGAATTTTATATGTTTCTGTGAGATCCCCTCTCATTCTTCTAAATTCCGGTGAATATAAGCCTAGTCGATATATAAATACAAGTTGTT